>NC_051176.1:158626707-158808368 GCF_013339695.2 Rhipicephalus sanguineus
CGATTACTCACTAATTGAATACGAAGATAAAATGCTGAGTACTTGTGCTTTTTATAATTCATCAATGCATACAACATAGTCAGTTGTCTACATTACATGGCAGTGACAGTCTCTGTGAACTAAATTGATAACAGATCTCTCCTAGCACATCCAAAGAAGCTCTCTCTTATTCCCTCACTGTGGAAAAAAATGCACTGCAGAAGGCCAATTTAAGCTTGCACTTTACGAATTGCTCGTCCGATCCAAATTAGAGTATGCATTTTGTATTTGGGTTTTCACTATTCTTGAAGCAACGCAAAACCAAGCTGCTTGCTTTCCAGTTTTTGCTTCACTACCAGTGTTTCTCCAATGAATGCTAATGCTAACTTACATGTCCTGTTATTGTGCTGTAAATATTCCAGTTTGTCTGTTCCACAAGCTTTATCATATTCATTAAACTGAAATATCAATTCCCGCATGGACTGAATAGCATTCCATCTTGGTGATCACTTCAAAAGTGAGTTTTGCTGCATGTCACACTAATGCATATTTTGATACCTTTATCCTGTGGACCAACAGTGAATGTAAAGCACCTTCCTTCATCCCCTGCTACCATGATTGACACTGTGCTGTCACTTTAAAAAATGGTGTCACTGATATTTGTGACTACACTCCTCTCTTCCTCCTGGCTCTAAGAGTATGTAAATAAACAGACATGAGCATGTGATCGGCACCCATACACCAATAAGGATTTTTTTAACGTGGTGGCATACAAACATGGCAAATGCAGGGATGTGGATCGCAAAGTGGAGAGGGAGACTCATACGTGGCATTTCCTTGTCACCTCTAGGCATTTCCTCTTTAATGTGCATTTGCTACTGTAAGATTTACAACATTTAGAGTGCCATCGGGTCAACCAACATGGAGATGCAGCCCATACAAGCCGCATTATGGAAAACTGACCTGGAAGGTCGAAGATGCATTCTACCAAGCTACATGGGCATGAACTTGCCGCTTATTGCAGTAAAATTGTGGTCTTACCCATACTTGGCAGAGCACTGCCCCAGAGCCTGTGAAAACCATTTATGGCATTGTGCAAAATGCACAAAACTGACCAACAAGGAAAACTGCAGGAAAGGCTAACAAATCAACATCATGTTACCTACTCTGGTGAAGTTTGGTGTGGAGCTGGGCAGCATTCTGAAAGTAACAACTTACTCAAAAGTTGATAATCATGTGTACATAAGCAGGTCGATCTGAATGGGTTCATATAATTTGCGGGCATTCAAAAGTTACCATCAGCAGATGAAAAGATTAATCGATTGAAAGTCCTTTATTAGCAAAATGTGGAAGCACAGGTCCTCTGTGGGGACAGACAGGGCAGTGAATATGTACCGTGCATGTTTGTGTCCATTTTATGCACAGCTGCTATGCTGTAAAACCATGATGTATGTAATTGCTTTTGTACAGTGACTGGAAATATGGCAGGACCAGAGCTTTGTTCTGTGCTGTCTTTAGCTTATGCTATTTGGTACCATAGGTTACCAATTAGCCCACCAATACCTTACTCAAGCATAGCCAAGGGCATCCACAGAATTTTTTGCAAGGGGTGCATCCATTGAAGTGAGGATTAGTCAACAGTGTGTAATAATGTGCAAAGTTGGCTGGCACTCCTGAAGGCCGTTTCACGCGGATATGCAGACCCTGAGTGTGCTAATCGACGTGTGTAGCTTGTTGCTACTGCATAGAAAAATATTCTCCGAAATTTCAGTGGGGGCAGCCACTCCCCTTGTACCCCCCTCTGGACGCCCATGAGCATAGCACACATCAGTCATGTCAAGGAAGTTTGTCCACCAGACTCAGCTCCACAGCTACAAAGTCAGCTGGACTACTCTTTGACACTGCCACTATGTTCAAGTGTTTAGGTGGCATATTTGCAACTAAACAAGGCTTTAGTAACTGCTGCATCATAATGCTGTGTTCTATACAGTTTTCAATGTATGTTCGATCATGCAAACAGTGCAGGTAATCTGACAGATGTACAAACAGGACAGATATGCTGACTATCAACTGACTTTTACTCAAGGCTGTGTTGTATATAATACAGAGATTACAAACGTGTAGGTCTAAAAGTGCATTATTAAATTGTGAGCAAGAGGCAAAGCTTTCACAAGGCTGTTTTTCCATTTGCCGTACAGCCAGATGTGTTGATTGCATGTTTCTTTTGTCAGCTGGCTGAACAACTCAGAATTGTGCTATTATGTTTACAAGTCTGTAAATATAAATAGGTGTATCGTATCACTTAACGAAAGATTGTTCACAGTGCTATTCCTTCCTTATTTTGTGTCTATCATTTGTTATAACGAATGAGAAACAACTAGCATAGCTTTCAACATGTTAGAAAACTTGTGTAGGACTATTTCATAAAGGTGCCCTGCGAGTCTTTCTTGAACATTGTAAATAAACCAGTAAAGTAGCTTGACAACCCTCTCATGAATGTTCATCTGCTGCTCTCCATTTTCCTATGCAACAATAAACATGATGGCTACTCCCCAAATTGCTTTAACTCTTTTCGGCACGGTGGTCACCCACGGTAACCACCTTTTCTTCATTATTTTTCTCTTGAAGCACACGAGCCCCTCGCATCACATTTTATACAGCACGTTTCTGAAGCTTTCAACATAGTGACAGAGATGATGCCACTTCGTTTGGGCTTCATTGTTACGGGTTACGTCTGTTTTTATCCTGTTGCCGTTGTCTTCAAGGTGCGCTAAACGATGGACCCGAGATATTTTTACAGAAATGAAAGTATGTCCGGTTCTTATTAAGTTGATAGCTTAGGACAACACGTTGTATAAGTAGCTAATACCAAGGAATCCAGAAATTAAGAGCTGTACTCAGCACTGTGTCGTTGAAGTTGGTGGTCACCTAGAGTGACCACTGTGCATGAAGGGTCTTAGAAGGTTGAAATATATATTATTTTTTTTATTGGTGCTTGGAGGAGAAGTTTTGCGAAATCCTTTAATGAGCCTTCAAGATTGAGATAGATGTGTGGTATATACAAAGTCCCCGTGCTCCTGGAGGGAAAAAAGCACTGTTTTGCAGCCTTCAACCGAAACTGACTGGTAGACCCTTACTGCATGGTGGTCACCTCAGGTGACCACCTCATATCTTTTGAACTAAAGGTGCCAATTTTTTTTGCTTGTGAGAAAATCATATTCTCAAAAAAGAATTCACCGTTTTTTGCATGAAACTGTTTCCTGCCAAAAACGCAGTTCTGTGCATGAAAGAGTTAAATGTAACAGCTATTTGCCTACAGCAAAAATCAGTGGCACCATTTCACAACGGACGTGATGTCCATTGCGAAATGGTGCCACTGTCAATACTATGGTGTGGACGACTGGGTGACGTAACAGAGGTTTTGGAGAATATGCTCATGCCAAAGGTTGATGTGAAATATGAAGTTAGTATGGTAGTCTTTGTTCCAAGGCATAACTTTATGCATGGTAGAATCAACAAAAAAGGACGGAAAGGTAGCATTGTCAACAACTCCATTTATATGAGGCACTTCCTATTACAAACCTAATAATGTATGTCAAAGCCCCCCCATCCCCACAGCGTTTTTTGTTTTAGTACTGAAATTTGTCAGTTTTTTCATTTTGCAACAATGTCAGCCTTTTCACCGACAGCTCCCTGGGCGCCGTCATAATCCTCTTTGGGCTGTGCTAAATAAGCGTGACCCCCCAGAAATGCACTGCTGAAGCTGCAATGTCAGCCTTTGTTCTCCCGTGCCGCAGCCCTGCATGGCAGCGTTTCTCTCCTGTGAAAAGGTCTATAAGTCCTCTAAACCCTAGAAAAAGAAAACCTAAATAAAGTACCATAATAGTTTTTTCTCGCCAACTTCAGTGCCCAAGGATAAATTCAACAGAATGGCTTGCTCTTTTCTCATGATTGCCATCACACAATGCAACCAGAAGAAATCCAGCAGCACTATTTTTATGATCACCATACCGAGCCCTATATAGCGGCAGTGTTGGTGTCATTTTCAACTTGAAGCAAAATTTGCCAAGTCTCATTTCAAGACGCTAGTGTAAAAAAAATATTTCGTCCTTGCCTTCATACCGAACAAGTGTGATTCATTCAAATGCAAGTAGCATGCAATTATCAATTTTGAGTCTCATTGGAAGAGGGAACTATGCTGGTGGAAAATGCCTCAAATGACTAGTAAACATACATGAACAGCCTTGGTTTCGTCATTCACAATATGTAGTTGGGATTAGTGCAGCCTGCACATTATCACGACATGTTGATGCTGCCATAGTAAAAAAGCAGAAGTGCATTATATACTAAATAGGCTAGTAAATCACATGAACGTGATCAAAGCTACGGCCGAGGCACTTTTTTTCATGCAAGTTGAAGTGATCTCATTAACCAAAAGCTTCCCTCCCTCTTGACTGCTGTGTGGAAAATAACAGCATGCACTTATACCATAGCATATATGCACATGCCATGAACTGGCAGCTGTTAGTGCAACACCAGTTGGGGCAGGTGCTATTACAAGTGAACTTTGTAAGGCAGAACATAAGTCATATGTACAAGTATTTATTTGACACCCCATGTAAAAAAAACCCTTCAAAGATAACTTAAGTTACAAGTTGAGTTTGTACACAGAATGAGGATGGCAAACAAGTCCAAGAGAACACTTAGCTAGCCAAAGGATGGGTGGAACTGGATGTGTCGGCCAAATGATGAAGCTTGTGATCGTTAACAGATGAATTGTGAGAGTCGCAAGTTGCCAACCACCCTCTGGAAGTTCTATAGTCTTTTCTACAGTTCATCCTTTGTCGAGTCATCCTTGTCCGTTGGTGGAGGAGTGCCACCAGAGTACAGTTTGGCCACAATGGGTTGAACAATTTCTTCGAGAGACTTCTTTTGAGCCTTGAGCTGTTCAGCATCAGCATCTGGATTCTGTTCCAAATATTTGATAGCCTCATCCACAGCCTCCTTGATGGTAGTTTTCTCCTTGGCATCCAACTTGGCACCAAGCTTCTCTTTGTCGTCCACCTGGTTTTTGAGTGAATAGGCATAGGACTCCAGTTCATTGCGGGCCTCCACTTTCTCTTTAACTTTCTTGTCCTCATCAGCGAACTTCTCTGCATCCTTAACCATCCGTTCAATGTCTTCGGGAGTAAGCCTGTTCTGGTCATTGCTGATGACTATCTTCTGCTTGTTGCCAGTGCCCTTGTCCTCAGCACTGACTTTCAGGATGCCATTGACATCAATCTCAAAAGTGACTTCAATCTGAGGCACACCTCGTGGTGCTGGAGGAATTCCAGTCAAATCAAACCTGCCCAGCTGGTGATTATCCTTGGTCATAGGTCGCTCTCCTTCGTACACTTGAATGGTTACTGTCGATTGATCATCAGATGCAGTGGAGAAGATCTGAGACTTCTTGGTGGGAATAACTGTGTTGCGAGGGATCAGCTTTGTCATGACACCACCAACCGTCTCAATGCCAAGGGTCAATGGGTTAACATCAAGAAGTACAAGATCACCAGTGTCTTCCTCTCCTCCAAGCACACCAGCCTGCACTGCAGCACCATAGGCCACAGCTTCATCTGGGTTGATGCCTCTGGTGGGCTCCTTGCCATTGAAGAACTCCTTGACCAGCTGCTGCACTTTAGGGATCCTGGTAGAGCCACCCACCAGCACAATTTCGTCAACGTCGCTCTTCTTCAAGTCACCATCCTCAAGCACTTTCTGTACTGGTTTCATTGTGGAACGGAAGAGGTCCATGTTCAACTCTTCAAACTTGGCCCGGGTCAGAGTCTCACTGAAGTCTTCTCCATCAAAAAAGGACTCGATTTCAATCCTAGCTTGGTGAGCAGTCGATAGCGTACGCTTTGCCTTTTCAACTTCACGACGAAGCTTCTGCACAGCACGATTGTCCTTGCGAACATCCTTGCCAGTTTTCTTCTTGTACAGCTTGATGAAATGCTCCATTACACGCTGGTCAAAGTCTTCTCCACCTGCAAATACAAATGAAGGAAAATGTTAGTGCAAGCATTCGCCACAAGCCACAAACCCTGCCCATTTTAAAAGCGAAGCTCGTTAGGGAGTCTAACTTGTACTCAGTTGTAAAAAACTTATGAACCGGCGCGCCCTCTTAGTTTTCTTTACAGCGAAGCTGTTGAAGCTATCAGTAACGTGTGCTCAGTCACGAGAAACTCCACAGGTGGGCATAACTGAATTTATAACTGCGCTAAGGACGAGACACCAGAAACAAAGTGGACAGGATGATCGCTGCGATCGTCCTGTCCACTTTGTTTCTGGTGTCTCGTCCTTAGCGCAGTTATAAATTTTTTCAATCATGTCTTACCAACTAGCCCCCCCAACGTACGCTTCTCGAGTCCACAGGTGGGTATGCGCCACAGAAAATGGGCAAGCCCCGCTATTGAGTGAACATTAATTGAAAACTGCTCGGTGAAGTGGAGCAAAGAGGAAAAAATAAAGAGGAAAAAAAGAAAGCAACAGAAAGAAAGAAAAAATAAGAAAGAGCAAGACAGAAAGAGAAACAAAAGGAATCAGAAAGAGAGAGGAAACGCTAGAGAGAAAGGGAAGAAAGAAGAACTGCAAGATATATTTTTAAAGAGAAACAAGGAAGGCCACACAGCTTCGCTCTTCCTTCAGGCTAGGCACCACTAGTGCGAAGCTGCCATTAATAGTTTAACACCACATGCCAAGCATCTGAACTAACAATATGTGAAGTCATGCTTTACTTGTAATTTTTTTTAACAATCTACTGTCGATGATTTATGTCTGAAAGCAACACCGCCAAATTTGCACATATGACCTCTGCCAGCAGCAGAATGCCACAGCTATACCAGCAGACCTCCCAGTTATCACTGCATCTAATTTGCGTCAATGATGGCAAAGGACCACTCACTAGTCCTCAGCTACAATTTTGCATTTACAGGAGCTAAGGGACTGTCGCATTCACACGGCAAGCCTCGCCCATATCGCAATTTCGCTTCATGGCACATTTGAAGTGGCGACATTGCATGTCCACGGTTCAACTTATATGCCATGATCAGTGAAGTACGCAGCGAGTACGGCATAGAGCATGTCTGGACGACCTTGACTGTGCAAGTTTCAAGGAAGTGCAGACTACGAAGTTTTTTTTTTTTGCGATTTTACGGACCACATAATTCGTTCATCACAAACTGTTGATGTATTTGCCATACTAATCTTTTCACGGCCCAAACCTGGCGATAACATTTTCAGTGTTACACATACATTAAAAAAGTTTATACAAACCAAGGTGAGTGTCTCCATTGGTAGACACGACTTCGAAGACCCCATTGTCAATGGTCAGGAGAGAGACGTCGAAGGTGCCACCACCCAAGTCAAAGACCAAGATGTTCTTCTCGCCCTCCTTTTTGTCAAGACCATATGCAATTGCAGCAGCGGTGGGTTCATTGATAATCCTCATCACATTGAGACCTGCAATGGTTCCAGCATCCTTGGTGGCCTGGCGTTGGGCATCGTTGAAGTAGGCTGGCACTGTCACAACAGCATGGGTTACTTTCTTGCCAAGGTAAGCCTCTGCAGTTTCCTTCATCTTTGACAAAACCATGGCAGATATCTCCTCGGGAGCAAAAATTTTCTCATCTTTTCCAGAGGTCTTGACCTGCAAAACAGAATTTCAGGAACAATAATTTAAGAAGGAGCACTGTATTCGAAAATGATGAGGTGCACACTGTGCAGAGGCATATTTATAACCCCTGGACTAAATAAAGTTGCACACAGAAAACCAAAACAGGTCATGCACATGCAAGAAGGTAATACTAACCAGAATGTGAGGCTTGCCATTTTTTTCTTTCACAGTGAATGGGAAGTACTTGACATCATGCTGGACAGACGGGTCATTCCAGTCCCGGCCAATAAGGCGCTTGGCATCGAAAACAGTGTTCTCAGGATTGCTAGTCAGCTGATTCTTAGCTGCATCGCCAATAAGACGTTCACCTTCAGCAGTGAAAGCAACGTAAGAGGGCGTGATACGGTTTCCCTGATCATTGGCAATAATTTCCACTCGCCCATTCTTGAAGACACCGACACTGTAAAGAAATTTAACATATGTTTAGACCACATTTAAGTCGTGCCACATGTCGCAAACCCCTACCACACCATATTTAAATTAAACAGTCACTGGCCTAGGACGCTCACCAGGAATATGTCGTTCCCAGATCAATGCCTATGACAGTGCCGACGCTTTCTTTGTCTTTCGCTGCGTCGCTGTCTTTCTTCGCAGAGGAAACGACAGCGCACAAGAGCGCTGCCGTAAGGCATAACGATACTTTGTGCATCTTGTAGGCACCTGCAAGTGGCAAGGGAAGCAATTACAACCTGGCGTTACCAAACCGGCTACACATGGGCAAGGTCACGAACGGTCAGACACCCTGGCCTCATACGTAAGTCGCTTAATCAACTTTGCGGCGAAATTAAATATACACATGCAGATTTTTCAGGTCACGAGCAAAAAGGCACTGCGCAACCACGAAAAATAGCTGAAGCATAGTCCACAAGCCTGTGAGAAGAGGTACCAGCAGTTACATTTGCAACGAGGCCAGTAAAGTCTAAGCAGGAAATGCTACACGTATTAAAATTTCCGCGTCGGCGCAAGAAGTACGAGTCGAGTACAAATATTGCGAATAGGCGATAAACTTCAAGTGGTACATATATACAGGATGCGGGCAAAAAATGGGAGAATGGCTTTCAGATTCCAAGTCCACGTCAGCACAAGTGCACTTGAAACTGATGCCACCACTGCCGGCGCGAGTACAAACGAAAGCAATAATTACAGTATTAACAGAACATGCGCAGGCAAAAGCACAACGTACACAACGATTAACCGGTATATTCTCAGCAGTCTGGCACCGGCGCACGATGCCTTTACGATATGCTGGGATTTCATCGAGCTCAACGACACTGTTTTATGCCTTCAGTAGTATACACTAGAGAAATCAATTGGTATATAGGAGCACTCATACGTACAATTCGTTCTGGAAACTCCAGATGAACACTGACAACAGAACGCTCAGGCAGCCGGCACGAGTCTACAACCTCTCACGAACAACTCGATTCACGCCGAGTAACTGACAGACAGCAGTTGTATGGAAGGCATGGTATAAGTGGTGGCTCCTCGTCGTGTCGGCACCGCATTGGTCAGATAAGAACAAACCGAGCCCCATGATTGGTCAGATTCAAGGCACGTGGTACTACCAACAAACGACACGTAGCTCTCAAGCTTTCGCATTCCGGATTACGCGAGAAAGCACTAGAAGGACGAGGGGCGTGGTGACACGTATTCTGTCGCGCTATTTTGGTTTTTAAAAAGTCTGTCGAAAAAAAAAAAAAGTTGATGTTACGTTTGGAGAGCTTCAAAAGAAAATTGCATATCCGTCAAAATAATGTTGCGCCGTTGTGACGAAACTGCCAGCGGCTAGCATCGTGGTTGTGCCAAATTTAGAGCGGAAAAAAAAAATTTGTTTCTGCAATGGGGCAGCGTTTATAGTGCCCATGCCCTATAGTTTATAATTATTGGCAACCGTGCTTGCGCCAACATGTAATTAATGCGTTGTTACGGGACATAGTACGAAATGGAAATGTTTCATGCAAGAGGAACAAAACAAACTAAACATAGGAGAAGGTACGAGAATATTCTCGTAATGTAAAAGCGGCCCTGAAACCGAAACTAGCACCCATTGTGAAAGTAAGTACATTATTTTTAAGACTATGCGGTAGCAATATTTTATGCCGGTCGTATTACACAGAAATATTAAATGGCGTTGTAACAGTGCAGGAGAATTAATACCGATGTTTATACCACAGAAGCAAGGCGATTGTAGAATGAATCATAGCCGGTGGTGCATGTTTGCAAATGGCCGGAAGCGTCGTCTGCTCTATTGGATCGCAATGTAATTTTTTCCTTCTTTTCTCTGTGGCGTTTTGACGTTACATTAAGGGTAGCCAGTTTCGCTTTGTAATGGAAAGTAGATATTTTCTTCGTGCGGTAAGTTTGCAAGTTCATGTGTGCTGCGACACTCGTGGACGTTATTACAGACGTTTCTTCAGTTAGCATGTGATACCGCCATGCAAATTCGTAAAAAAGTGCATTTGGCTGCTGAATGATAATAGCGAGAAGTAAATGAATTGTCAATGATCATAAATTGCATCAGCATCTCAAGTGAATGAGTTGGCCTGGGGTTCCAAAGCGGCATACTTACAGATGTGCGTTGCAGATGATGAAATTTGCTGTATACTACCTGGCGCTCGCAGTGCTGGTTGCATAAGGTGACGTGGTGCACCCTTGACTGTCAAATATTTTTTGCTTTCGCGTAGTTTAACAGCGTGACGTTTCTCTGCATGCTAGGATTTAGGCGCATTATTTCGGAGGGTTGTCACTCGTATGGCAATTTTAGTGACGCAAGTGACGGAGTCGTTTACGGAGTGCATACGTGTGCGTTAGTGAACTTCTCGTTGAATTTTAAAATGTCTGCAACAATGATTTGACGTGTACCTATGCATCTCAGCAGACTACCTGGGAGGGAAATAGTGTATTCTATCGATGATTTATGTGTAAAAGTTCAGCACATATGTTCAGCGTGTTTTCTTGTGCAGTGGAGATGTAGCAGAGGCACAGTTGCTGCAAAGAAAGTACTCCAGCTACATAGCGATGCACGGTTGGTTTATTAGTATTATTTGTTTCTTCATTAGAAGAAATGCCTAGCTTCCAAATATGGTTGTGGTTAAGTGATCCTGCAGGAAGCAAGGCGGTTCCACGGAAGCATTTTATTTTTCTGCATATGTTGTGGATGCACTGTTTAGCAAAACCATCCCCCAAAACCTCCCATGTTTTCTCGATATTTTGCTATTAACAATACACGTCTTTACATTTTTTTAAGTATCGTTTATCTGGTGTACTTTTGAATCGACCACAATTATCTCAATTATTAAGAAACTCCGATTAGAAACAGTAGCCTTTGTTGGACATCAAAGGAATTGCCACAGAATATCTGCTGATGAGCGCCCACATAAAATTTCTGACGGACTTTTCATAGACATTCATTGATGCTAACTGTGCAGGCATTTACACCAATATGTGACCTCTGAAATTTTGTTCTTGAAACTTGAAAAATTGTAAACAAAAATAATACTATAGACTTTTTCACAGGAGAGAAAAAAACGCCGCCATGCTGGGCTGCACACGGGAGTACAAAGATTGACGTCACAGCCTCGACAGTGCATTTTTTGGGGGGTCACGCCTATTTAGCGCAGCCCAGAGAGGATTATGGCAGCACCCAGGGAGCCGTCTGTGAAAAGGTCTATAGGTGCATCACTAGGAGTCAGAGCCTGAATGTCCAACGAGACGGAATGTCCAACGAGACTGAATGTCCAACCGAGAGGGAACGTCCAACCGAGACGGAACGTCCAACCGAGACGGAATGTCCAACGAGACTGAATGTCCAATTTAGATGAGATAAACACGCCCTAGTTTAAAATTTCTCAGACAACTCATTCATTGGGTTAAAATAGATAGAGTACATTATTTTCCTGTTGCTCAGTGAAGGCCCTCAGCACCCTTCGGGCGCGGAAAACTAATCGTGGCTTCGCCCTCGCTTCGCGAGTGCGGCCATTGAGCGTTAGCGAAATGGCCGGTTGGCAGGGTCTCCATCACGCGCTACTGGCCGCTGTCGCGGCCACGCGCTGTTTAGCCCGCGCGCCTGCCCCTTCGGGGCAGGTGCCCGTCCGTGCCAGCGTCCATGGTGTGCCCGTGTCACTGGGGCGTCCAGACGTAACTGCAACAGCTCCTATCGTTACGTCTAGACGTAACACTAGACACTTCCAAACGGAAAAGCGAAATGTGTGACCGGGACGGACTGTCCAACGAGACGGAATGTCCAATGAGACTGTATGTCCAACAAGGCTCAATGTCCAGCCGAGACGGAATGTCCAACGAGACTGAATGTCCATAGACATTCAGTCTCGTACATTCCGTCTCGTTGGACATTCAGGCCGCAAGCGCATCATCAGCACCACACTTAGTACATACTTGGCACATATTTACGTGTTCTTGTAGGTGGACGAGCACCTGCCACAAAGAACAAAACGTTTTGTGGCATATTGAAACACATACCTAATAGTGCAATTATTGCATCATTACATATATAGGGCACAGCTCAACTTCTTTCACTAAAGAGTGTGCACACGTGTCATTTAATGCACATGCTTTACAGCTATTTGTCATGTACAAAGTAAATAAATTAAGCCTCCTACATGAATGCACTTTACTGCGATCTTTCAGATCCGACAGTGCGAAAAATCGCATTTGTATATGTAGTGTGGCTAACGTACAACACAATGCTTCTTTGTGCCTAAACTGACACTCAGAAGAGCCGCTGCGGTGGTGCAGCGGTTACGGTGCTTGGCTGCTGACCTGAAGGACGTGGGTTTGATCATGGCCGTGGCGGTTGCATTTCGATGGAGGCAAAATCATGAGGGCCATGTACTTGCATTTAGGTGCATGTTAAAGAGCCCCATGTGGTCGAAATTTCCGGAGCCCTCCATAGTGTCTGCCTCATACTCATATCGTGGTTTGGGCATGTAAAACCCCTGCAATTATTATTATTAATGATGATATATGGTATTTAATGGTGCAAGGACCAGGTTTGGTCAAAGAGTGCCAGTACTGTATAGTCAAGTTTGTTTAGTGCACTGGACACAGGTTGTCCTTCCACTTTTGCAACAGCCTTCTAAATCTAGTGTCACTTTGTAAGCATACGATGTTGCCATTGCATATGTTGCATTGTGTTTGATAGAGCATTATCGCTATTCCTTTGTGCACCAGCTGCAGCAGCCCAGTAGCTATGGCATTTAGCCACCAAACTCGAGGTCACAGGTTCAAACCAGCTAAGGCGACGATGTTCCGATGGGGTGGTATACAAACAGGCTCACGCATTTTACATAAGGTGCACGTTAAAGAGCCCCATGATGTCGAAATTTGCTAGGAGCCCTCCATCACCGTGTGCCTTATAATCAGATTATGGTTTCCACATGTAAAACTTGATTTATTTAATATGTATACTTTTTCTTATCTAGCTGATGTTTCATATTACATAAAATGAATGAATTAGCAGTGAAGCAATGGTTTTTCAGCACTTCATTGTGTATGCATTTTGCTTTCTGTGTCCAACTTCCACACTCTTCAAGCCACATTTCAACCAGCCCAAGGAAATACATATTTTCGCTTATTTCTGTTCCTTATCATTTGCCACTTACAAGCAACCATTCTGTTGGCAGTGTAAACAGACTACTAAAGCTTATAGCGCACGAAAAAACACGGACAAAGCAAGGCATGACGCACACAGGTGCTAACTTGCAACAATGTTTATTTCGAAAACAGGGAACCGCATATATAGGCAACATTGTTTTGCAACCATCTTCACTACACGCACTTTTCAAACTCAAGTATCTTTACATAGATAGGCTAACTCCTTACAGGAGAGGGCAATCTATGGCTTGGAAATCTATGGCTTGAAAATAGAAGTGGTCAAAAACGGACCTCTGGGGGACGTCAGAAACAACCTGCAACTTGCAAAGCGATGTTGCCTATGTGGTTCCCTGTTTTCGAAATAAATATTGTTGCAAGTTAGCGCATGTGTGTGTCACGCCTTTCTTTGTCCGGGTCTTTCCATGCTCTATAAGCTTCAGTATGACATACCAACATGCCCAGAACGCTACATTAGTAAGCAGAATACTGTCTGGCTAACACTGGTTAACATACAACATGCGTTGTATGTTAACCAGTATACATCCCACAGCAAGTTGGTAAAATTTAAGTGCGTTTGGTGCTATGAAAACTTTGTATGCGACTAATTTTGATGTGGCAGTTGAACTGTATGTCAGAGTGGCAAGTATAAGTGCCGATGAAATGAACTCGCATCCCTTGAGATGACTCTCAGTAACAAGCACCAGTCTCAAAGGACCTGTAAAACATGGATCTGTAAAACAGGAAGTGACTAACCACCATGCATCATTTTCTTTTTTCAGATGCCTCTCTGTGGTTTGCTGCAGCATTTTATTGTGCATTAAGTAATTGCAGACACAGTTCAATGGTGACACCTTTGCTGTGCTGTTGGGCATCATAGTGCGTAGAGTGGTACATCCAGATACATTCAACACGGTACGACACTGTTTCAAAGCAGACGACACAGCAGTTTTTCGTTTCATGAAGTCAGAAACTCTATGCCAAAATTATTTTTGGTGGGAGGAGTTTAGAGACAGTGCTTTCAAACTGAAATTTCAAGTTATAATGCACATTTAAAGACCAGTTTTTTGTGACTAACCATGCTGAACCCTCTATTCATAAAATGAGGTTAGTAGTTTGACCACGTCATGATCCCTTTAAAGGGGGCAAGCTGATGCTAAAAGGCCCTCAAGAGTTCAAATAACATTGCAAACACAAGCTCAGGTATATTGCCATTAGCAGCAGCATCTGCCAATGCTGCCATATCTTGTGGAAGTAACTTAATGTGCTTTCAAAACAAAGAGTGCCCCCATAAAGTATTTTCATGTGTAGGCACGAATGACCGAAATAGTAATTTGTAGGCACAATGTAGTCAGTGCTGAACCATTTCCTAAAACCTCATTTTTGCTCGGACACCAAAAGAAGGGGGGTTCCCCCTGGCATTTGGTGACAAATAAGGATTTGCCGCGGACTAGTATTACCCGTGTTGTTATGATATGATTTCTGCTTCAGGTTAACTATAGGCAACATAGAAGAGTTGCAAAATCTTCCAAGGTAGGTTTCCTTGCAGTGTCAGTGCATTCCATTTTCGCTACAATTGTTACGTGTAGTGTAGCTTTTCGCATGGTTGGCGATGGCCAGGAGGAAGGGAGACGTGATGCACGCTCTCATTCGAACGCGTAGCGTCTCCTATCTGGTATATACTAGGCCACGGCCAAATACGTCAAACGTTAACTGCACGTAACAATTATAGTGAGGATAGAACACACCGCTATTGTGCATGAATTAGAGTAGTGCACGAAAGCTACCTTGGAAGGTTTTGCAACTCGTCCATTGTATACCATTGTTCCCCTTGAGCTGACTCATATTGCTTGTAATATGTTTGTTGTGTGTAGTCTTCCTGCAATAAGCTATGTATTTGGATTGAGCGTATGTATCGAATAATGGTAGTCTTCAGGTGAAATAAAATTTACAAACTGGCACATCGGTGTTGGCTTTATTCAAAGTTTTCATTACATATATGTTTAAATATTGAGCAAAAAAAAACATCCATACCCTGGCATCCTTAAGTTAAGTTTCACTGCAGTAATCCACATGACTTGAGTAGTGTTTGTAGCTTGTTCTTCTCATACATTTCTTCCAAGTCACTGCAACCACCCAGACACTGCTTGTTCACGAACACCCTTGGGACCTAAAACACATGAAGCTATGTCAGTTGCATCAATACTAGGCAAAATTATATTGCCTTACCGTGCTGGCACCAGTCATTTGCAGCAAAACTTTCTGTATTTCACTGCCATCTGTCCTACCGTCAAGCTCAACAGCATGATAAGATACCTTGAGATCATCAAATACCTGTAATAAATGGGACACCACACACATTTAGAAGCAAGATACACAACTCGTACTAAATAAGACATCATTAACTAGAATACAGACAGCAGTAGTCTAGAGTGCCCACACTAAGCATTGCACTATAAGCAGGGTGCGATTGGTTGCTCATAATGCATATGCTTGAAGGGCCCCAAGCCACCTCACTTTTTTTTTGCACATTTTAAATAAACGTGTATGACCACGTACAGAATACTGTGATAACCTGTGATTTCCTGTGCTGTAAACCATGGGGACGCTGCACAGAAAAAATTCAGTGCTCCTCTTCCTTCTGCCCTCCCTTCATTACACATAACAGCAGCAGTGTCATGTGTATGACATCATCAGAGTAAAAGCTACTGGTTGGTTAACATAAGGGGGACAGGAGAGCTAACAGTCTTTTGAAAATGGAAGGGAGCTCACCCATAGCATGCCAGCTATCGTTTAGTGAGCCTTCCATTCAGTCAGTGCTGTGCAGAGTCTGATATGAAGCGTGGAAACTTTTGGGCAAGTTGGTAGGTCATAATTGAATATACGAACAGCGCAACTGACAAGGACAGAGGAAGGTAACAACACACAGCGCTGACTTTCAACAATGATTTAATAGTGGAGCGAAGTACATATACACATAGTGAAAAAATGGGCATGTGTAGAAGGGTGCAGTTAACATCCACTGTGATACAATGCCAGCAAAACTCTTGTCACTTATTGATTGAGCTGGAAACCAGTACACATCTTAAAAGGACTGAGTGTTGGGCGAGTTGGTACTCCATTACTACGAAAAATGATCGAGATACGCAATCTCTTTTTGCAATAGCGCAACTGATGGGGAACTTGCACATGTACTGTCAAATTTACTTATGTGATAGGCCTCAATTATTTCACGCGGGCTGGGCCAGGCCGGGTAAAGTAGCTTTCACGGTGGGCTCGGACCTAAAGCTCCGGGCTTAGGGCCAGACCCGGGTTTGAGGTCGCGGGCTCGGGTCAGGCCAGGCTTGGACTTTGTTCGGTTCTTAAATGGACACTATAATGAAGCACTGAATCGTTTTAGACTGATAAAGTGTACTCTAAGAACTCGAATGTCATTCATTTCGCCGCCTTATCTTTATTATCAGACGAGAAAATGAAGGTCAAAATTCCATTTTTTTTATACTTTGCGCCGAAACTCCCAGCATGACGTAATAGATTTCAAACTGTATTTGTCGTATTTGGGGGATACTGGCTCTACAAAATTTCCCGACACTGGGTATGTTAAGTAAATGGCCCCCCCAGAGGTCAATGTACTTCATTTCTAGTGATTAGGAACTACGTAGGCCTCATTAGACGCCGTCAGAATCTAAGATGTCACGCGTCTGCTGCGCGAATTTCAAGGGGGCGTCGCCACCCGCATTTATCTTTTTGCGCATTTTCTCGCTTACCAAGCGTCTTGTCCCAGTGAGCGTGGTGGTTTTGAAACTGCAAAACAGTAATTTACTGATAATAGAAAAATTGTTTTTCTTTCTAGTGCCCTTGTTCCACATACGTTGTGCATACATTAATGTTGCACATGTTCTTCCGAAAAAAAAAAACGCTTTTTTTATGTGGGGCAAGCTTTTTGCAGAAATTTTATTAGGGAAAAGTACTGAACTTGTTTTGCTCCTTGCATATGGGGCTACTTGATTGATCTTAAATGGGTGAGCTAAAAGTAGGTATACCAGGTGCTTATATAGTTAACATGTCGTTATTCTGTGTTTTATTTGCATTTCTTATCATTTTATATCCAAAATGCTAATGGGGGGAGGGGCTAGGTCGTATCAAATGTCAGCTAACGTTGCCACTTAAAAGAAGAGCTTTCCGATATATCACATATGGGTCGTTTCTGAAGGGTATTTGGTGGCAGGATTCCAACAACATATCGATACCTATCTTCGACATGACTAAAATCTGGACGCCGATTTTGAAATATAGAGTTTTGTTTCACGGTTAGGTATCAACACATGGTAGCCGCAGGGGATGCCTCACGACAGCAAAGCTTTAGACCTGTCATGCCTGTGCAGCTTAAGGGGTACTAACACCATTTTTCGAAGGCGAGTTTAACCTGCCATACAAATCTCCTGTATGCAGAGATGGCTCTGAGAAAGTGTGAAGCTCAGCAAATGCTGATAAGAGTTTATTTTGATATTAAAGTCAATTTTTCCATCGCGCACCTACTGACATCGACAATAGCTTGACGTCAGGCTACAGTACAAATTCTGGTG
This sequence comes from Rhipicephalus sanguineus, assembly GCF_013339695.2. Lineage (NCBI taxonomy): Eukaryota > Metazoa > Arthropoda > Arachnida > Ixodida > Ixodidae > Rhipicephalus > Rhipicephalus sanguineus. Next base: position 158,644,600 of record NC_051176.1, read on the forward strand.
ACTTCACGCAGCAGTCTGGCTAGTTGTGACGACGTTAGGTACCAAAACTTCCAAGATGGCCGCTTGTGCGTCATCAAAACTTCCAAAATGGCCGCTTGTGCATCACCAACGAAGCCACGGTGCGGACGGCCGTGGAAACGTCACGATATATTGTGCGAGCACGTGACGAGAAGCTCATACCGTGTTGTGACGTCAGGGTACAGTAGAAACCGAAATTAGCTTTTAAAAACATACTGTAATTAATTTTTCAGGGCGCACTCGTGCTTAGCACTACCTTTTCTAGGCTCTTGAGGGCTTGACCTTCCATTTGACGCAAAAAAAAAACGGCAACTGAAAATATTCGTGGCAGTATTCCTTTAACAACATACTTATCAAGAAAATGAAAAAAATGGGACGAAGACAGTCATGTGCGGGCCGCGGGCCTCTAGGTAGAGGCCCTTGGGTCGCGTGTTTGGGTCCCCTGCGTTATACAGGTATAGTGTGCAGAGCTACATGATGCTGCCACAACACCGTTGGAATTGCAGGAATAGCATAGTCTCAAACAGCGTAAGGCGTGAGGCAAAATATATTTGCTTGACGAAATATTACGCTTGAAAAAAGGCAATTATGAATTCCGTGCCGGGTGATGTCCCTTTACCACGAAAAATATGCATCCAATGAGAAAGCGCCGAGAAGCTTATTCAAGCCTTTATTACCAAACTGTAACGAACACCGAAAATAGATCGAAATCACTTCGTCCACCTCCTGCCAATCCTACCCGCGTATTCCAGTGATCACCTTCTACCAGTACATCGTTAGGAAGGCATAGAGCATTATGACATAGAAAAAAAAAAAGAGCGCGGTGCAAGCCGTGCATAACATACACTGCTGAAAACTGCCAGGAGAAGCCATCAAAGAGGAGCTTTATAGGTGATACTGAATAGTATCACGACGTTCAGGGATCAGCTTCACAGCTACGTTCATTCTGCAGAGGTCCACAAAGACTCCCTAAATTTGCTCCAGTGGTGGAAGTTAAAAACAACGACTGCCGACACCTTCACAATTTGCAAGGCAGATGTGCACCCCAGCGGCAAGCGCATGCAGTGCGACAAACTTTAGCGGGGCAGGATATGTGATGCAACGGTGGATGGCGTGCTTAAAGCCGGAATCTCTAGGCAATTTCATTTTTTGCACAATAACACGTGAAGAAATAAACTATAAAACATGCCACAAAAGATTTATGGACTGTATATAGTAGCAGTGGTGTGATACATGAAAAAAATTCTACAACAAATACCTTTTTCGTCCCTTCGGCTGCCTATACGTATTTCCGGAAGTACACGTGGTGCACATGGTTCATTATAATTTTTATCTAGGTTAGTGTATTTACAACACAGTAATAAACTTGGCTTTCTTCCGGTATCTTGCTGTGGCAAGGTGCTACAATGCTGAAGACAGGTGTTGTTATATCCAGAAGCCCCCCCGGGTGCACGATTGAATTTGTCGTTGGAGCACGTTTTAAGTTTCAATAAAGAGCGCAATGAAAACAAATTGAAGAGAGTGTTCTGTTCTCTGTTTCCTCTGTTTTTATTCACTTCCTATCGAAAGTGAACTCATGCTACAAATCACTTTCCTCGCTGCGGTATCTGCTACAAAACGCTCTTGATGATCCCTACTGCATTTGCAAAATAAAAAACAAAAAAAAAACAGTTATAGTATACCATTCCCGAGCAAACATTCATTGTACCCAGTATGTCCACTCAACTATTTCCACCGTGAGACCCTTTTTACATGAAATTACCGTAGGTTAAAGTAGAATTGTTAGCGAAACATTCGCCATCAAAGCGTAGATATTTGGTACTTAACACTTTGCTGTAGATTCTATGTTCTGGCAACACGAGCTATATTTATGGATCGGGCCTCTGTTGGGCCTGATCTGCCGTCGGGCCGGGCCGGGCCAGGTTGGCGAAATTTTTTCTCGGGTTCGGGCCGGGCCCGAGTCACGTATTGAATCACCGGGCCGGGCTCGGGCGGGTAAACTTGAACGAGTTCCGGGCCCGGGCCGGGCCTGGGCCGCAAATCATGGCCCGTGCAGTGCTCTAGTCAGCACATCTGTAGAACCGTTTGTACAGAATGTGCAATAACACTATACATCGCAAAATAATGCTGGTCACTGTCAGCAGCGCATTTACTGTCGGTTGCTCTTGGTGCCATCTGCTAGCGATTAGCGTGTACATATGCGTACAGCGTGTGCTTTTTGTCCCAACTGTTCTGTGACCGTCGCACATTCATAATGAGTAGCAAGCCTGTTTCTGAAGATTAACTGCAGTATTTGGCCTTTGGCTTCCATGTCTGTGCTATAGTACAATGTTTGTGTTCGGGTGTGCTCCATGTTCCAGCGCTCACAAACACTTTAGCTACACCATGAATGATGTTAGATGTCATTCATAAATTAAGTGATCGGCATCATGCATATTTGAAATTAAAAAGAAATACATGGCATTTAGTGGTGCACAAGCCAACTGCAGCCAAAGGGCACCCAAAACTAAAAAAAGAAAGCGAAGAAGTTCTGGTATGCTCGTACTTGACTGATTGAGTAGTTCTAGCACTAAACATAGAGGGAGAAAATGAGTAGTACAGTGACGTAATGAAATGTTGGCAGATTTTTCCCTTTTTTTTTTCACATAACAGTGTTATTGTGTATAACAATCTATCTAAACAAAAATAAAGCTCTTGTATTGAAACAGATTTATTTGTGAAAAAATTGTACAAAGCATGTATGGTGATTGCACAAAATTATGGAGCACTGTGCAATTACTATTCGAGATAAACCACTTGTTTGTGAAATTATGAGATTTTTCTTGTAAGCAGAAGTTTTACATACATAACACCACGACTATAAACATTGACGCAAATCGCCGGGGGAGGAGGGGTCAGGGGGTCCTGACCCCCCTTGTGTTCAGGCTGGGGGGGGGGGGGGACACCCCTTGAATGTGTCCCCCCTTGAGATTTGTCTTTCAAACATCATATACTTGAATTGCTTGACAGTTAAATATAGCGCATTCAGCTTTTTCAAATAGCTGTTTATATTAATGTGTGCGCCTGTGTTCAGTACCCCTCAGGTGTGCGAGACTATTGAAATCGCAACTGCCGCTCGACCGGTGCAGAGAAGACTCAATAGAACAACGCAATTATGCAAGCTGGGACCGCATACTAGGTTTTTTTAAATTTTATTTCAAACCATGATTTTATTTGTATTTAAATAAAAATAAAACTTATATTAAAAAAAGAAACAAGATGGCCACCATGGCAAGATGTGTGTCCCCCCTTGTGATTCTTCCGGATTTACACCACTGACTATAAATATAAGTGAAATGTAAAATTTGAATTCAGTTAAATGCTACTTATTTGACACACAGTTTTTCTAGATGAGCCCAAGACTGTGCTTCGTTTACAAAGCTGACCGGCATGACATTCACTATTTCACACAGTTTGTTTAACATCACCTCCCAAGGTGTTACACTACTGAGTCACGAGAGCATGTCCCTGACCATGATAGCAGTGGGCATGCAGAAGATAGAATCAAAATACATGTTTGTTCACTTCCTAATGCTGGCATTTATAATTCTACAAAGAAATACAGTAGTAAGCGAAGAATGCCATGCTGCCCGAGCACACAGTCAGAGCGCAATCAAATGAATGAAAATGTAGCTATGCAAGCTGGAGCACAGCAGACAAAGGTGGCAAGTCCATTCGCTAACACCACTGCAGTGGCATTCACAGCACCAACACTGGGGGTGCACAAGGCCTATTGCGGTATAATTTATAAAACCTCTTGCAGCTGTATGTTCATGACATTATGGAACATGGCTGTCACTATATAACACATTCTGAAATTTCAAAGCTCAGAGTAATTTAGGGGCCCTTCAAGTTTTGCATGTTCCAGGATTTATGAGTACTAGAATGTGGGCATGAATGGACATACAGTTGTGTCATGCACTATCAATCTACAGCTATAACATCCCACCATGCGAATTTTCATGTATGTCTAATTGCTGAGAAGTTTCAAGTCGCTTTTTAAAAGCAAATGCAACAGAACTGGCTAAAGGCCACTACTGAGGTTGTGCTCGTCCTTGAGAAGTACAAACTGCTGATTATCCATTATGCTAGATGCAAAATATGTTTTTTAACAGAAAGTAACTGTTTAAACTGTCCATATATGGGTGACAAAACCGCAGTGCTGCCATTAACTATTATGCATTATACCCATGACAGGAAATCCACCAGTCACTTGACATAAGTTGCTACACTCACACCAATATCCATAAGTACAGTGAGGTCTCTGTGTATGTGGAGAGTTTTCATTTAGAAACATGTGCAGAATTAGGAAAACGACTGAGAGATGGGTTGCAACAACTCTTTGCAACACAGCTTCTATTTTGGTATTTTCAGACTTACTTCGTTCACATAGGCCTGGGACATCTGAAAAGCAGATCTTGTAGTATGAAACAAAATGTGTCTAGTGATCAAGCTGCTCTTATTCTGGATCCTTATGGTACAGTTCAGGGCTGCCAGACTGCACTATTAATAGCCAAAATGGGCTACATTCTGTCTGTTTTGACACAGAAGAATCTGACTTGGCTATATGACTATATTTGGGTAACTTGTTTACCTAGTTTCATACAGCAGAAAGTAGAAACTTGTGGTTAGCCACAACAGCATTTCGCTGTTGCAGACCCACCGCAGTAACTTAGGAAGTAAGGTTTCGCGCTGTTAAGCTGAAGAATTTCAGTTTTATTTCCGGCCCAGAAAACGCATTATGATGGGGGTGAAACATGACACCCGTGTACTCAGATTATGGTGCAAGCTAAACCACCCCAGTGGTCAGTTTAATCTGGAGTCCTCCACTACAGCGTGTCTCATAATTAAATATATCGTGCTTTTATATCAAATCAAATCATATCATTCTATTTTCCCAGAAAGAAACAGGCATGCAAAACCTCACAATTACATTATATTCACTCGTGCATAGACATTAAGGTAAGACTGTATAACAACATTTGTGAAGGCAGCACTGCCTTCACAAATGTGGTCCGTTTGATGCTCCCATTGCTAAGATCTGTGGGCTGTAGCATATTCTCCTGCAAGATATGGTGTCGCCAGAGGGGCATGCAAGGCAGAACTTGTTGCACACACTCTCTGTATAGCTGGGTGGTGGGTCAGAGTACTGACTTTACAGCTACTGAACAAACATTTGCTGGTAGCAGTAGCTCTGTCATGCCAGCGGAAAAAAAAAATCTTTTAAGACTCAGTAGTTGGTATCATACATTTGCATAAAGCCCTAGAGTGCTTATAGCAGACTAATTATCTGTGCAACGACCTTTTGTTCTTTAAAAAAACAGCACATCTGATATGAAGCATTCACGGCATACCATAAAATGCTGAGCAAATGCCCCCCTCCCTTTTTCAGGAGGTTTGAAATATGCGCCAATGACCGGGTAATGACCGGCTTTCACCGTAGGGAAAGTGCTTGCTCAGGATTTTATGGTATTTTATCAAAGGACATTATAACTGGCATGTTTCGCTTGTTATGGTTTCAAAAACAACTAGGCTATCTAGCTACCTCTTTGCTGAAAATTAGCAACCCACACATGCATTCCTACCATGGTGTAAGAAAAATCCGTGATTCCTACTCACACTTTATGCATGTGTGTTTTGTGTGTGTGTGCAATGGTGTGGGAGGGAGAGAGAAACCTGTTAGGAACCTGTTAATAACAATCATAATGACGCGAACAATGGGAACCAAGAAATGCATAGAGTAGATTACTTCATTTTTACCTACCTTAAAGTCCCGAGCAAGCAGCCCCCCTGCCCCCTTTCCTAAGGTGAAAGATAATCCGACAAGGTTTGGAGGGGGGCGCTCGCTCGGTCATGGATCAAAATTCAAGATGGTGGCGGAAAAGCTGCTCAGAATAAAGAATGCACACCCGTGCTTCTAATGAAATTCTTTTATTGAACACGCATGCATTCACTGTTTCTATTCACCTCAACCATAGCACCGATGAGCGCATAAAGCAGACGACCAGAATGACGCCACTGTTCAAGACAATGATAACGGAGATGTAGTTATTCCGCGTTCGTTAACGTATGTGCGCCATGCGTGCTATAATTATCAGGTAAATAAAAAGAGTGAATGAAACAATGAAAATGGCGGGAGGGGAGGGGGGGGGAGGCGCTTGCTCGGTCAATGGCGCATATCTCATATCTCCCGAAAAAGGGAGGGGGACACTTGCTCGGGTGGGGGCGCTAGCTCGGGATTTTACGGTAATGCAATAAAGAAATGATAAAGGAAATTAAAGTGGGTGAAAAAAAGGACTGGCTGCAAGTGGGAGACCAACCCACAGCTTTGCATTTCACATGCAATGCTAATACTCTTAACTGTGGCACCATTATTCATACCACTTTCTTGGGTACTTATCTCCACTAGAACTTATTATGCAAGAGGAAAGTTTTAGCTAGTGCAACAACTCACGGCAGTGGGTGTGGAACACCATGTGTATTGCAGGCATCATGTAACCCTAGCTGCCAGCAGCTTTGATACCTTCAGGTAACATAGAGCATATACTGGTCAGACACCTTGATCAAAAAAGTTGATGTACTATGTGAGCGATGGATGTAGAACACCCTGTGTACCATGGGCATCATGCAGTCCAAGCTACTAGCAGCTTTGATGCCTTCACTTAGCTTACAATGGTGCAGGTGAACTGAATGAACCTGTATACCTATATATACTCACCTGGTTGCTCCAGCATCACAAAACCAGTGACTGGATTTCAATAAATAAAATAGCCACAACAAGTAGACATGCACCAAAGTAAGCATGCTCGCTTGGCCGAAGTAAACTTGCAGTACATTATAAAACAGAAAAATCACTTCTACCAAATGCAGAATGCTTTTATCTGGGCTCTGTCCATTATGTTAATGAGCCACGTCAACACCGTAGTTGATAAAACTTCACATACAACAGCTAAGAAAGGAATAGAGCATGCTGTCAATTCCAAATGCAAAAAAAAAAAAAAAAAGAGAGAGAGAAAGGAAAGAAGCTTAATATAATAGCCGAAATCCTCCTTAGGATGGCTGCAAGTGACATGCAGTATTTTGTTGTTTGCTTTCTGGCGATTCAAATGCCAGAGCAGGTTGGAAAGTCCTCAGATTGAGTGCCGTTGCTCTTAAGCTACTCAATGCAGCTGTTGGGCAAGGGCAATAAAATATAGTTTTTTTTTTAGACTGTACAGATTTTTTAATAAAAATCCTATTACAGACAGGCTCCTGTCATTTTCTCACACAAACTCTATGTTCAGGCATAAATACTTTACCGCAGCTGACATGAAATTCACATGACAAATTAACAAACACTTGATAATTATCTTTTTTATTTAATGACTTGAAGGCAGTTGTTTGTATTGGAAAGTTGTAGTGTGTGGCACTTTATGGCCATACCATTTCTTACAACTCACGAAAGTTGCACATAATTTGAGATATTCACCATCGATTTTTATGGTAATATTAAACTGACTGCACCCGGCGTGCAGAAAATGTGGCCTCCATGTTACATTAGACCGGAATCACCCGTGACAAGGAGGTGACTAAATTTGAACCAAGGTGCGTCAAAGCAGAATCTGGTCAGAAAAACCAGCAAGCATTCTGCAATACACAAGTAGATAGCTTATTCTTGCTTATTTGTTTCTTTCTTTAACTATAAAGAGGCATGAAAAACTATTTTGTTTGTCTGCAAGAAGAAGCATCGTAAGTTGATACTGTGGTTTCCTTGCACAGAGCTTGAAAGAAAAATAAACTCCAAACACACATCCAAAGGTAAGGCGATTCACGGGCGCAGGTGAGATGACTTGCGGCTTTTTATGAATAGATACGGCCGCGACACACCTTAATTCAAATTTCGTCACTTCCTTGTAATGGGAAATTCCGGTGCGAGGTAAGAGAGAGGTCACGTTTCCTGCGTGCCAGGCGCGGTCAGTTTCGATATTGCCATTAAAATTTGATCGAGTATCACAAATTGCGTGCCACTTTTCTGATTTCTAAAAAATGGGTACACCATAAAATGTCACGCATTACAATTTTCTAATATAAAGAACTCACCTTAGATCAAAAAGTAGAAGGTCAATTAATGAGTTATTGTTAATTATTTGCTATAGTGTAACTTTAGATGTGGCAAATTATTTCTGCCTCGATCTAGAGTTCACGTGCAAAAACAACAGGAGCCTTACTCTCATAAGGTTTATACAATAAACCTGCATTGTCTAAAGAAAGCACCCTGCATAGCAGCATCTTGGATAACCCTGTGCAGTCCAGGACAATGAATCAGAGATACTCTGAACATTGAATCATTGTGGGAGTGCAAGGCTCCGTAACAATTCTATCTAGCATTTCATAATGTGTGCCCAAAGACCAGTACAAACATTCTTTAGAATTATGCCATTTTCAGAATGCAGCTGTCTCAGCTGTGCTTTGGGAAACTATATGACACCATACGAACTTTTACTCCTGAGCCACCACGTCGGATGAAAAAAATGATTCAAACATTCGAAAGCTGAAGAACACGCATGTTCAAAGATACGTATGTTGTAACTGGATCAAACGCGGAGATCGTTGTCACGCGCGAATATAATGGTGGCCACACTCGATACACGGCGTGAGTAATAAACGAGTTAGAAATTCACGCGAGTTTACTAATGCAACGCAACCTTCTCAGAATAGTTGCCGGTGGGTTACATAATAAGAACATGGTGCCAGATTTTTGCAAACAAATGTGATAGTTGTCCCCCAAAGAGCAAAAACATCTGGTCTGAGAAATCGTGGATGTGGCAGTGACTTCAAGCTTTAACTACGGTGTCAGCGATTATACATGATACAATTATTGCGACTCTTGATTTATTGTCATAGATTCGCAGGTTTTCTTTCGTAACTGATACGCGCGTCCAATTTTATTACAGTAGCGAAGGTGCTGTGGGCATCTCGATCTTGACTGTTGCGTCCAACTAGTAACCACGGGCTTTTATCTGGACGATTAATACCGGCGTCACAAGGGGCACTCTTGATCCCAATTAAGCCCAACATGGATCAAATTTCTCGCCAGTGGTCGGCTCCCCTCTGCAGCTTGCGTAGAGGAACCCATCACGGTCAAAAAATTCGACCCGGATGAGGCCAGATCGCTATCAAAAAGTGACCGTGCGACACTGGTATTACCATTCCCCTGCCAAAAGGGCACACTTGGAAACTAAAGAATGAACTTACTTGCTTTGCTTTTCTGCAGTATGGGCAACGACTCTTCGAAAATATGACAACGGGACTACTTTCCAATGTTTGCTCGATGAAGCTTGACGCAGCCGACGTGGTGGCTGACGTGCTTTGCTTGCCCCAAAGACGCTGAAACATCTGAAAAACAACAGCGCCAGTTTTTCACTAACCAGTCAAACTTTAAACAATGGATAACGTCTATGACCGGGGAAGTCTATTGACATCCTTTCTTGGTCGAGGAGTCGTAATAAAATGGTATTTCAAGCAGAAACATGCAATAAACACGTCCAGCTGCAACATGTAACTCTTCCAATTCTCGATAAAGCAGCCCTACTCTTTGGAATACGCTGGCCATGCTTGTCGTTTTCTAGATGATTTCTGCTGAATAATGACTAAATATGATTAAAAATGGACACACGGCGAATCCCATTGCACAACACGAAATGCGCAGCTCACCGCTTCACACCACCCTACAACCAGTGATGCCCATGTGATGCCAAGACTACCTCTACCCTACCTCCAGTGCTCGCACGCACAGAAAAAAACACAAATACCTATCGGCGTGAGAATCCCTAGCTTTTCACATTTATACAAGGAAAAAAAAAAAATTTGCGTGCTCATCATACGCAATCTCACTGCGCAAGCGCAGCCGGCGCTGCTCTGCGAAGGTTTAGGGGGTGGTGGTGGGGGAAGCAATCAACTGAAAGTTCATTGCGCATGCGCTTTTTTTATTCGGCGGGTGATTTGAACTGAACCACTGAGTTGTAGCTACGCCTTTCTATGCCACCATAGCCTTTCTCCTCCGTAGTTGTAGTAGAAACAGGAAAGGCGCTACGGAGCAACGTTGATGGGGGAGTGAAAGAAGAAAGCGAAAAGGAGAGGCCATCTTCTCGAGATTTGCGCATCCACAGCCAGGGGCGTAGGCAGAAATTTTTTTCAGGGGAGGGGGGGGGTCCTTGATCAGAAGTGGGGGCCGGGCTGGCAGATGAGGTCAAGTGTCATTTTGGGTTCTGTATGCCATTGCAAAGAATGATTCGGTGGGTGGGGGGGGGGGGGGGGGGGGGCACGGGCCCGGTGTGCCAACCCCTGGCTACGCCACTGCCCACAGCACCGTGTGCCAGAACGGCATACCTCTCTACCCATGAGAAAAAGTGGTGAGAACCCGGAGCACCCGGAGGCACTGGGAATCGAACCCAAAGCCTCCCGCACTAAAGACAGATCTAGACAGATCTAACAGATCCGTTACATAGTTTTCACGGACGTCACGCGACGTCACCACAACCACTTCCGCTTTGCTCAGCCGCCATGTTCGGGAACCTTTCGAGACGCGGCTAACCCGGCTTACCATGTTGCGGAAGCTGGCGCGCGCATTCTCCAGTGTTATACTTAGCGCCACTGCCATGACGATTTGTGCGATGTTCGGCTGTCATAGCAGAAGCAAGACTTCTGCGAAACCGACCCACAGAGAGTCAGGCACCAGCATGTTTTGTTTGCCGAAGGTTATCACAAAGCAGTGCGAGAGAACGCGGGCTCTCTCAGAAAGGCGCCGGAGCGTTTGGCTGGCCCGCATAAATCGGAAAGACTTGAAGAACTTGGACAACATTCGCATCTGTGGTCGCCACTTTATTACAGGTAAGATTTTTAATTGCAAGTTTAAACGGACTTGTTTTTCTTTTCAATTACTTTGATAAAGCTATCGCTACTTACGGCTGCGAGTCGCGCGCCGCCAATTTCTCAAGCTCCTAAAATTATGGGGCAGTTTACTTCTTTCCGTACGCGCAATGCCACTTGATAAGCTACTAGCCTGTTCACGAATTTGCAGGCAAACCATCTCAACTGATGGTCGAAACGAATCCGGACTGAGCGCCCACACTCAGGGACGTAGCCACGTTAGGGCACACCGGGCCCGTGCCCCCCCCCCCTCCCCCGAAATTTTTTTTGCCATAGCATACAGAGCAGAAAATGACACTCGACCACATCTACCTGCTCATCCCCACTACAGATCAAGGAGGTGCCCCCCCCCCCGAAAAAAATTTCTGCCTACGCCCCTGCCCACACTGATCAGGTGCGGCTTCAACATTGTATGCGCGGTACGCTCGACGCAAGGAACGTCCCGCAAAGATAGCGGCAGCCACTGCAGCGAGTATCACATCCTGTGAAGTATCGGAGAGCCTTCAACAGACTGCGACAGGCCTGAAGCGCGCACAAACTCACAAGAAGCGGTCTGGGCTGCTTCTTGCGACACACTCACCTCGGCCAACACGACGACACGTTGCGAAGGCAACTTAATTCTTCGCTGCAGTGTTCTTCACGAACCCACTCGTAAAATATTTGTGCGCATCTAAGGACTTGTAAGACTTCATTTGTTGCAAGGAAATGTAGTTGCATGGTTGACAGTACCAGGTAGTTCATAATATCCACGTGCGTCGTTGGGGCAGTACCTCGGCACCCACGGGTCCACACCACTGCACATGGCAATTTCCGCTTTATAACGCACTCTGGTGGGTCCTACGAGCCCGTCGAAGTAACCGGGACAAAATTCCATTTCGTGCACAAGTGTCGCCTGCGAAAATGCCACCGGAACGTGCGCTGACGGAACCGCACGCTGGCTTTGCGGCTACGGCGTGTGCTCGTAGCGCCCGGTGATGGCGGCGACTGCCCAACAAAAGTCCCGCACGCCGGATATGACGCCACGTGAAAAAAAAAACAACTCGAAACAAGGTGCGAGCAATTTGCATGTGTTGAATTTCACTGAGACAAACTTATAACGACAAGGTGACGGAGCCGACACGGCTCAGCGCAGTCTTCAGTATATAGATATCAAAGAAGTAGCGAAAACAATGGCAGAGAGAACAGGATCGAGCTGACCTGTATTGTGTTAGAAATGTCCGAAATAATTACACGGTAAGTAGAAAACTATGCGCATTTAATTAGGAAAAAAAAAACGAATTAACAATCGAAAAGAGGTGTTATCCACAGCACACTTCACTCACGCGCATCCGCTAAGTTCGCTGGTTTCGCACACTCTACCCTGCTCTGCCCGCTGCTCTGCTTGTTTTGTCCTTCGTCGCACACAAGGAGGTTTAAATAAAACTTGCTGGAGTGGAGGCCGCCTATACTTACCAATGGGCTGCAGTGAAGCCGCGCCGCGTGCGCGGCGGCCATTTTGCCATAGGCAAGATGGCCGCCCGCCGCGCGCCCGCCGCTCTGATCGCGTCTTTCCGCCGTGGTTTTTAATGGTCATAATAGCGAACATTAAGGGAGAAGTTGTCAAGAATAAGAAGCGAAATCGCAGATAAGAATGCGGTCAGTTTTATTCTGTTTCTTTTGGCGTTTTCCTTGCAAGCATGCACACCGAAGGGCCTGTATCACTGTTCTTTTTTAATAATTATACTCGTAAGAGCAGACCTCACTTCTCGGCATTCATTTTCCTGTTTATTTCGTTCGTCATGTGACGGAGTCTTATGCATATATGGAGTTCGCCCACTTTCTTTGAGAGGAATATAAATGTGGGTCCAAAGCACCACACTCGATATGCTCATCGAGAAGGATATATATTCGTCAAGGCTTGAAAGCCATCTCTTTTCCCAAGACAAGCTCAAAATCTCCAAAAAGAATAGTTTTGGCTTTGCATGGACGTGCTTCAAGGGCATTCAGCTTGCAGTCGACACTATTTTAATAGATACAGCTTTTTCGATACTATTTCGTAGGCTCGGCCGCTCTCTCTTGCTCTGTCAATGAATCAATGAAAAACGCCCAAGTGGCATAAGTCATAAATTTAAGCCAACGAGCATAGTCTGTCATCATGTATTCCAGTCCCAAAGTCCGCATATCTAACCGTTTAGTCGCCCACAATCTCAACATGTTTTCTCATTTGTCATCAACAATCAAAGTACAGTAGAGTTTTTGTGCGGCATTGGGCTAGCTTTTTCGAGACAGTGACTCATCTGTGAAGCCAGCATTTTCTTTGATGGAATTCTGTACACCGTTCTCGTATAGAGCGCTCTGCTGACAGTGCGCGATTAAACTTCGTGCATACATACTCGTCAGCTGATGGAGAATAGAAGTGCAGCGTTAACGCAAACGCCCGCAGCTCGGATGGAATACGTGCCTTTCTGGTCTTTTCGTGCCCTAGGGATTGCTGTATGTATGGGGGAAGGATGCAGTGAACATCGCCCTGCGTACTCAGACATGAGCTTTTGATCCTTGATCTCCTTTATTATCGCTTGAGGATCGAGCCTCGCTCTTTTTGGTTAGTGTGCAATTTTTCTTCTGCAGAATTTTCATCTTGAGCTGTTTTATCTCTTCTTGGAAAAGATGAAGCATTTCTTCGTAATGCTGCCGTATAGGTGATGCAACTGTCACATCTTCAACAACTTTTTTCAATTTGAACGCATCTAACGGCCGGAGTACCGGGCGATCGGTTAGGTCGCTTTATTTGCAGCTGGAAAGAGCACTGCACAGTTCAGACCTGCTGGTTTTACTCGATCGCTGCACTGCATAAAGCAAATTCAAATATAACGAAAAAATGCACGAATGTAAGAAAAAACAGGTCCTTGTATATTGCCCAAATGACGTTACTTAACTTCGTAGTTGCGAGCTACCCCTTTAAAGCACGAACAGGGCAACCGATAACGAAATCTCGCCTATTTATATAATTTCAATGAATAGCAAGCGGTGCGTTATTTTCCTATTCGCGCTCCGCACCAGTGGTATCAACAAGCACAAGAATGTGTATCACTGGGTTTTACAAGTGTTTTACAAATGCGTCAAGCACAGCTAGTCGAAGAACTCCCAGGTCGCAGCCTAGTCCGGTCGAAACAATTTGGCGAGAAGTGCCTCTAACATATGCGATCGCAATCTCTTGGCTTCCAGACTTCCCGTCGAACAGCCTGCCCCGACGTGCTTCGATCATTTGAGTCCTTACGAAACCGGTTAGGAAAAAGGAATGACCGTCAGATGTGAAATTAGAGACAGATTGCGGGCTGTCAGCATATGTACCGGCATATAGAGAAGTTTTCATCGAGCTCGAAATGTTCTGCTTACAACTGAAACTTCATCCCAGAGTACCTTTTCGCTCGACTTATACAGCCGTACGCAACGCACAATGTATCCAACAACGTCCGGACGCCACCACGCCAGAGAACAGCTAGAACATCTATGCGGCCGCTGCAGCATGCGTTGGCGCGCTTTCTGCCTATGGCAAGATGGCGGCACGCGGCTTCAGCTGAGGGGCGCCTCCTCCACTCCAGCAAATTTTATTTTGACCTCCTTGGTCGCACACCTGTCGCTTTTTCGCGGCCGCCCGAGTGAGGCCACACACAACAACCACTCGCACATGACCACTTACAAGCACACGCTAGCGGGACGTTCCGGGTATTTCCCACCCCAGTTGCGGTCATGGATATGCCGTAGTGGCTTTCTCTCGACCGAGAAAGAAAGCGCGTTGCAGAAATAAACGTGTTTTTGTTTTAGGTTTTGCTTTTAGGAGCACCGCTCACGTACAAGTCCACGTCTTGCTTCTTTCAAAACACGTACAATGAAACATGAAATCGCATTCCTGAAAAAAGCAGCACAGCTTTGCACATGTAGGGCAGAAACCTCGTTCATAACCGCAATGGTAAATAAAGTGGAGATATGTTCCAGTGCAAGCTTATTTTGAAAGTTTGACGGTCACATATCTGCTCGACAATGAACAATTTCCTTGAACGCCTACCTCAGATCCAAAGATCGACAGTTCAGTGTGAGCGAAACGGTGCGCCTCTTGGAGCTGCCGTCCGGATGAGTTTTTCAGCACGCAAAACTCTCATATTGTGTTCTCGTCGATTTCTGGCAGCACAGGGAGGTCCACTGACTATTCACTGATGGATGACGAAAGAAAGGGCAGAATTTTCTGAGCTCTAAAGGTGCACCAACGACTGCTGCTGAGCCTCTTCGTAGTCTCTTCTGGAGGTGCTAGCAGACGATTCCGCGACTGCGCCCAACACAAAAATAGCGGACGCGTGTAGTGTTGCCGGAGCACAAATCAATATACGGATACACTTGAACGAACGTTGATTAAATGAACTATTTAGATGTACAAACTTTTCTAAGATCCCCCACGGAAGTGCTATTGAAATCAATGACGCACTTCAGTTTAACGAAATTCAGTGCAGAGCACATTTCAGTTCCACCGTACACGAACATATTCCGTGACACCATCCAATGCCTCCTAGGTCACTTTGATCACTTCAGCAAGTACAACCGCGCTTTTTGTAGCACAGTTTTACCGTGGCCTCCGCATGGATGGATGGATGGATGGATGCTATGAGCGTCCCCTTTATAACGGGGCGGTGACAAGTGTGCCACTAGGCTCGATTAAAAAAAAAATGTTTCCCTTTTCTCTTCTTTTTTTTTTACTACAGGAAAAAAAAAACGTAAATTCTCAGCCCAGTTCTCTGCCCTTTACGGCAGAATGTCCTTATTCTTGCCCCAATATTTATTTTTGTCCTTTCTCTCTAATTTTCTGCCACCAATACTCTAACCGTCTCTTACTTATTTCAATCGCGGGCGTGTTCAGCTTTCCATTGTTGTCCCTAAAACCCAAGGCTTCATGTAGGCTCGTGCCCAAACGTACACCTGGGTGGATATCTCCACATTCAGTCAGAACATGCTCCGTCGTTTCCTTATCTTTCCCGCAGCATGTGCATTGTTCTTCTTCTTTACTGAGTCTTATAACTACGCGTTCTAAGGCAACCCGATCTGGCTTCAAACAGTAAAGCGCTTCTCTTTGAATTATCGTAAAATGCCTCCCTCCTTAATTCATTTTTGCCCTTTCGGTAATTACTCAAAGCCGGTTTTTTCTCCATAGCTGCATCCTCTGCGCCTCTCTGACATTTCGTTTAACGCTCTTTGTTGACATATTGCCTACACTACCAGCCGTATATTTACTAGCGAGCCTCCTAGTTCTTTTTCTCCACTGTGTGTCCACGGTCTTCCTATATAAATAACGGAACACCTTGTCTGCCCATCTACTCTCCTTCATATTCTTTAGCCTTTCCTCCAACCTTATTTTGCCCTGAGCTTCCCTCGCCTCAAAACCTGCCCATCCCCCGTGAGCACCCAACGCGAGGCGTCCCACAGTCCTTTGATTTACATCCATTCCCGATTGCACCTATGCCCTCATGCACACCACTGAATCCCCGAAAGTAAGCCCTGGAACCATTACACCTTTCCACAGACCTCGAAGCACCGCGTACCTATTGTATCCCCACAACGCTCTGAGCATTCCTATTTCCTTTTGCTGCCGAGGCTTTTTCCTGTACCTCCATGTATCTATCGCTCTCATTTTCTCATACTCCGAGGTACTTGTATTCGCTTACCCTCGGTATTTCTTGGTCTTGTATTGACACCGTCTGATCACAGGGATCATTGAATACCATCAATCCACACTTCGTTACACTAAATCCTAGTCCAAGAACTTCACCTTCCCTTCCGATCAGCTCCGCCAACGCCACCGGAGCTAACAGCGACGCTTCATTACGACGAACAGTGGGCCCCAATCCTTAATGCATATGTGCAGGAAAAGATTACTGCGTTCTTCACAAGATGCTCAATAAGAATAAATTCACATGCAAATGAGCAGCATGATTGTTTGTTTGTTTGCCCTAAGGAGACTGGCTCATACCCACGAGGGGGATTGGCCACACTGACAATTATATATATAATAAACTTCAAAAAGAAAAAAAAATAAGCACGAAACGCGATGTAAATAAAAAAAAGGAAAGAGTTAAGAAGTTAACAAAGCCATAGGATAACGATTAAAAAATATATATATAATAATAAAAAAGGAAAAAAAAGTTGGTTTCCGAGGCCGGTATCACTAGCAGCGTACTCTGCCTGTTGCTTGAAGGAACTTGTGTAGCGCAGTTATAATTGCACTGCGGCTTGCCCCAAACTGATTCGCTCCAAACGACAACAGGCTAGAAGTAGTAAATTGTAAGCCCAGCCTACCAGTCGGCATTTCCAGAAACATTCTACGGAGTGAGGCGAAACGGCGGCGTGCTAGAAAAAAGTGATCTATTGTTTCTGGTTCATTGCAAACTGCACATAGATTTGTTAAGGAAAATCCAGATTTATGCAGGTAATAATTTAACCGGGGAAGACAATACATTCATTTCAACAACTGATACTTCCTCTACCTTGTGATAACAACCTGCAACATAGCTTTTTCAGTTCAACGAACTTTCACTTTAACCCTTTCGGCCCTGGCGTCGTCAATTGACGACACCGCACAAAAGTTCCCCTAGCACCTCTTAAATGAAACCAAAACTCTTCATTCTTGGGGAAATACTTCTTCAATGATCCCCACTGTGATTGACACCAAAGTTGCGAAATATTTGCGGAACTGGGAGCCACAAAGAAGAAAAAGCTTGACCGAAGTCATGGGTGACGCCGAGGCGGGTCAGGTGAGGCGGCTAAGCGCCGTTTTCGGGACGTCGTACAGAAGCTGTTTCAAGGAGTATCACGATGAAAAATGAGACGTGGTTCACATTTCGTGTACTCTAGTGAGTAGCAGAAATAAAGAAGCCATTTTCCTAATTTCGCAACTACTGAGCCCTGATGACCAAATTTGATTCCATGCTAATTAATCCATAAATAATTGCACCACTGGCTCAATTTTTCGTTTTTGGTCTTCTGAGGTCCTAACTACTAGTAAAACACGCACAAAAAATGCCTCCGACCAAAATAAAAAATCCAGGGCTGAAAGGGTTAACAAACTTTTTCCCGAGGTCCCTTCAAGTTCGTTCAAATGAAGTTTCACTGTATCTGCTATCAGGAAAGCAGGAAACAAATGTTTTGCAATTTTAAACGAACGCAGAAACTTCTGCATTGACTACAGCGACACACAGCAGTGATTTTTGGCATTGAATGGGAGTGGCTGTGCGTTCTGATTGGCTTTACCATGTATATTCTAGGCACTGTAACTCCACACACCAAGTCGCATGTAATGTTCATAAGTTTCCATCTAGACCACGCTATTTTGCGCTAAAAAGTGTAGAAAAAAAATCATATGTAAAATATTTGTTTTTTAAAAAATCGTATTTCCAACACAATTGCTACACACTGTGCAACGGTCTGTTTATTCTAGTTTGTGGAGGCTACCATGCCTCGAGACTTCGCGTATATCTCTGTAAGAGCCTGAGGTGCGTGGGGATACTGATAGGGTGCAACCAGCGACATATATATATATATATATATATATATATATATATATATATATATATATATATATATATATATATATATATATATATATATATATATATATATATATATATATATATATATATATATATATATTCCTGTGCTAGATGACCTGGGTGATTCCACGAGAGATCGAACATGCCTGTCCGGTCGATATTCTTGTTTTGCCTGGGTTTTTTATATGTTATGTGGGCACATTCAAAGTGCACGGAACTGAAAATTTTATTTCCAAGAAACGCTCCCAGCGCACCAAAAAAATATTTGAAGGTGGCGGCGCGGGCCTCCTGTTTTAGCTCACTGCAATGTTTTCGGCTTTCACGGCCGAATTTAGCGCGAACTATAAATGATGCGTCGAAAATTTTTTTTTACTGGTTTTAATACGCATTACTGTGAATTACATCCGTGCCTTTTTTATGCCGTCCTCAAAACGAAGAAAATGTGAAAAAATGGCAAACACGGCCGAAATCAAAAAAGGGTCCTAAGGTCGAGGCACCTTGACGCCTTTGCTGTTACAAAAAGCAACTTGAAAACAATGTCAAATATATAAAAGAGCCTTTGCAACATTTATACGGAAGATCATTTTTCTACAGGCAGCGCAAAAAAAGAAAAAAAAATTGTTAAAGAAGCGAGTTTTTTCAAAAAAGTACATTTTCAAAAATAAAATAAAAAAAACTCCGGTCTCAATTTTGACGACAATTTTTTATCGAAGAGCGCTTATGTCAGTGAACACACGGTTTTAATATCATATGTCCTCATTTGCTTTGTTGACGAGATATAACTGGCCAAAATGGCCCTTGCTGTGTGTGCTCATTTCAGTGCGACTGATGGTTGTTATTAGCTTGCATTGTGCGTAAATCTCAGTTTTAATTATTCTGCTGCAGCAAAACCTTGCTCTGGTGGCTTTTCGTCAAGAAAAATGTATTCTCAAACTTTAATTGTGTCTAGCGTGTGCGGGGGTGGGCTGCTGCCGCTCTCTAAAGGCCTAACGCGTACGCAGTTTGCAGCTTATAACCTCAACTTACCCCGCCAGTATTCGCTAATCAGAAGCACGCGAGACACCGCGAACACATGGTTTAGGTCACTTTGTCAAAACTCTCCTTGCACACAGAATAAAGCATCTCTATGCAGCGAAGGCCAACTTAATCTGTAACTAAATGTCACAATCAGCAGGCGCGCTGTTATGCAGTTGTTTTCTCACTGCCTGCTTGCTTCCCTTCCATTACGTGCATTGTACGCTCTAACCATCTTCCCCATTCGACGCACATTGGTTGGTCGCAAAGCTAGTCCTGCAAGGCGCGCTTCAGCGCGCAGCGGGCGTTATCCAAATACTTTATACTCCGAAAGTTCCGCTTAAAGCTAATATATTTCTTGTGCTTGTTCAGATAGCGCTAAACGCACGCTTTGAGCTGTGCAACTGAGCCATAAATCTCAGGGGAGTACAAGAAGCGCATGCATACCCACATCGGCTACTCAGTAGAGGACTGCCGGATAGTGGACGGCACGGACGTGAAAGCTGGTGCGCTGTTGCGATTTTATCCTTTCCGAACAAGGAGACTCACCAGCAAGTATACACGGCTGGCAGTGTAGGGGATATGGCAACAAAGAGCGCTGTTAAGCGAAAAGTGAGAAAGGCAGAGTGGATTTATGGAATAGGAGCGTGGATCGAAAGAATAAAACCGGCTCCGAGTAACTACCGAAAGGGCAAAGACGAAATAAGGAGGGAGGCATTTTATGTTAATTGAAGGGGAAGCGCTTCACTGTTTGAAGCGAGGTCGGGTTGCCTTAGAATGCGTGGTTATAGATTCAGTGAAGAAGAAGAAAAGCTTACATGCTGTGGGGAAGCTAAGTAAACGACGGAGCATATGTTCTGATCGAATGTGGAGATATCCACCCAGGTGTGTGTTTGAGCACGAGCCTACATGAAGCTAATGAAGCTTTGGGCTTTAGGGACAACAATGGAAAGCTGAACACGTCCGCGATGGAGGTGAGAGGAGGTTTGAGTATTGATGGCAGAAAAGTAGAGATAAAGAACAAAAAATAAATAGTGGGAAAAATAAGGTGATTGTGCCGTAAGGGGCAGAAAGCTGGGTTGTGAATTTATGTTTTTTTTATGGTAAGATCGAATTAATCGAAGTAGACAAGGCATTAAGACAACTTCAAAAAAAAAAAGAAGTGTTTTTTTTTTTCTTTTTCCTTTTGTCGAGCCAGGTGGCGCACGTCACCGCCCCGTTTAAAGGGGACGCTCATGGCATCCATTCATCCATCCGTACTTTATAAATACAAGTAAATTGAACGTCGAAAATTTATAAATGCCATGGTGAGGATATGGAGTGGATGAACAGGTACGTTGGTAATATTTCTTGATTCTTTGGTCACCTGCACGACGGCTGACATAAGAAATGGGAGAAAAACGGGAAAAAGCTCTCCCGGGAGCTATTTTCCGTCCATTCTCTAACCAGGGGCGTAGCCAAGGGGGGGGGGGGGGTTGGGGGGTTCAACCCCCCCCCCCCCCCCCCGAAATTTTTCAGTTTTGCTTGCGTATATAGGCATGCGCACATACAAACACACGCACGAACATACATAAAGTATGGTTGAACCCCCCCCCGAAAAAAATTTCTGGCTACGCAGCTCTAACTTCATATGATAGCAGTCAGGCTGCCGACCAGGCATGCTGCAAGGACAATTATAATTGCTTGTTTTTCATTTCTAAAGCCATTACAACAAAATTATAAAAAAACGTCTAAAAAAAGTCCTTAGCTTGATCTTGTCAAGAAGTTTTTTAGCTAATTTTTAGCGTGACATTAGCAGGTCTAACCGACGCATGGATAGACGTCTACGGCTACAGAATGTCTTGACCAAGACATCTATTAGCCCTTTTATCCGTTCAAGACGTTTTTTTTAGACGTGTAATAGCTTCTTTATTTGTGTTTCATGGGTTGCATCGGGGTTTTCCGCTCACCGAACGCCGCACGCCGGCGCAGGATTTTCTGCGACACGGGCTCCTTAGCGCTATCGCGTTAAGACTTCTAAAGTCTATTCTCGCTGTCCCTAGTACTGACTGTGAATCACCTGTGGAGAATACAGTCAAACCCCTCAATAACGAAATCACCGGGGAAGCGATTTTTTCGTTCTCGTGAGAATTTCGTTGTCGCGAATATAGCAAAATACTCACATCAATTACTTCGCACAACAAAAATTTATTTGAAGAATTCGCTGATCTTGCTGTTTCACGTTGCTTTGAAGGAGCTTGACGGCTTGAGTCTCGCTGCTTAATAAGATTTGCATAACTTCGTCGTCGCCGTGGGCGCCGAGGAAAGTGCGAACGATGTCAAAAGCATCAAGAACTTCGCGCCAACTTCGCGCCAAACAACAGTGCACGTAAGCAAAGCGCGAGAGATCTCGGCGTGCACATAGAGAGACGCGCGGCAGCAAGCAGTTAGAAAGTCTACAGAATGTCTGTCGGCATGACGTCCCCTTCATGGGTGTCGCCACATGAGACGTCATGGGCCGACGTGGTTGCCAATAGAAGCGTTAGCAAGAAACTCTTCTCAGCGAAAAAAAAAAAAAAAGGTTTCGTTGCTACCATCCTTATCCGACCGAATGTAAGCAGCAAGGGTCGCACCGATGCTTGTTGAAGGAAACGTGTGTGCCCGACTTGCCGAATGAGCGGTGCTGCAATTTTCGGACTTACTGGTTGCCAACTACCCCATTGGTTGAAAAAAATGTTGCGGATCACTATCCGAAACTTTCGTTATTGCGGGAGTGCTTTTTAAAATCTGTTCGCTGTTGAGAGGGGGCAAATGCATTGAACTCTATGGAAGTTCGCCTGGGACGCCAGATTTCTTCGTTGCCGCGAGAATTTCGTTCTTGAGGGCTTTCGATATTGAGGGGTTCGACTGTATACCCGCATACCACGGGCCGCGGTACGCGGGCATGTGCCACGTGTTACTGGTGTAAAGTAGTAGTAGTAGAAAACCTCATCTTTCGTTTTGCTTGTGAAGTCCCAGAGGGTGGAACCTCTGGTCCAGGGCCCCATTTGCTGCTGTTATCCCGCTGGCCCGGCTGACTCCGCTGGTCGTCCAGGGCTGTGCTGGAAAGAGCGGCTTCCCACTGGGAGTAGGAGAGATTGGGTATTCTATGAAGGCCGGGCGGTCTGAGGCATTCCCACATGGAATGGTACAAGCTTCGGTGTCCTCGACAGAAAGGACATTGGTCAGGGTGCTGTGTAGGGTAAAAAGTGTAGCGGAGTGCAAGGTTGGGGCACGTTTGGAGCTGGCGCCAAGCAGCAGCATCTGCACGGGTCAGTTTTGCGTGCAATGGAGGGAAGACCCTGCAGGATAATCTGTAGTGTATATGTGAGTGGTATCGTTTATACCTTGGAAAGGGTTTCATGACGTACGCGACAGCCGACAGGCAATTCACGTTATTCACGTCATGACCTGTGAATCGTGTTCTTCATATGCACGTGTCCTCCTATATATGCCAATTTAGGTATATGGCAAGGTAAGGGGACGACCTTGAGAGCGCCCAGATGTAGGCTCTAGATAGATAGATAGAAAAGGTCAAATTACCTTTGGTTCGCTAAACAATCCTTCGCATTTAACATTACATACATTTTACGATCAATTACCCCACAAACGCTACCCAAAGTTCGCCGCACTAATTATGGGCTATTTTTTTTTTCACGTGCTGCATTAGTCACTGAACACTTATGAAATAGGTAAGTACTTTCGCATTTTTTTTCTTCTTTCTCACGCGCTCTCATGTTTATATAACAACATATAACATAAGAGTCCTGTTCACAAATTCTACGACAGTTACGGGGCCCCACCTTTATGTAACATCCAATGTATAACCCTTCATGCAATAAAGAACTTGTGAACTTGTAATCCTTAAACCTTTAAATCTGTGGCCTTCAATTTTATATATGTTGCCCGCCACGGTGGTACAGTGGTTACGGTGCTTGGCTGTTGACCCAAAAGTCGCGGTTTCGATCCTGGTCGCGGCGGTCGCATTTCCATGGAGACAAAATGCTAAAGGCTCATGTACTGTGACGATGTCAGCGCACGTCAAAGAAAACCAGATAGTGGAAATTTATGAAGCCCTCCACTACGGCGTGCCTCATAATCATACGGTGGTTTTGGCACGTAAAATCCCATATATTGTTAATAAACTCTATATGTTTAGAAAGCGGAAGGCCGGACAGTGAATGTACAGGCTGTTTTACACTTAGGGGAAAACTCGGATCGCATTAAAACGTGCTCTGAGTTTTCCCCTAAGTGTGAAACAGCCTGTACATGTGACCGATTAATGTTGAACGTTACCTAAACGGTAGGCATGTCTGGACTGTGCACTGAGTGTTACAGATCCCATTCAAAAAGATAGATGACATTCCTTGAGCCGCAGTGACGTTCACCTCTTATTTTGTGCTTTAAAATTGAATGTTAGTTACCGCCACTGTTCTTGTTTGCATGTGCTTGCATACTTTGCAGCTTACTTTCTCACAGCGGCAGCAACTGATGCGATGCGAGGTGTTGTTCTTATTTTCGAATGCATGATATGATCGCTGATACTTCTTGCCGCCTGTATACTACACGCGGAAGAGAAGTGAAAATTTTGGAGAGAGAGAGAGAGAAAGATGCTTTATAGAAATGCTGGAGATGCTAGCCTGCCTATTCGTTTGTCGAGCACAGATGGTGCTTTGACACGGGCCAAGAATATGCCGCAGTTCTAAGCTCGAGTCTCGTTGAAAGTCTAATGCCGCCTTCAGAGATTGTCTTTCTGGTGCGTATCGCCTGCAGACACACAAAACATGTGGCAGGTCTTCTGGGGCGTTACTCTGAATGCATATAGGAGTTCGTATAAGCGACGTTTAGTCTGGTGCGGTGTAGGCATCTTTGATCTTGTCTATTAAGGTCTCGCGGCACGTAAAAGTCACACGACGGATCAATTTTTGTATACAGGTCCGTTGTCTTACATGCATCTATAGAGGGATCGCTGGAAGGGCCAAACATGTGCTTATACAAGTGTCGCCACGTATTTTTTCGAGAAAGGTATCTCGACCATTTCTATCGAGGGGTCACGTCCAGCTTTGGCAGCATGATCAGCCTGGAGGTTGCCTTGTATTCCGCAGTGGACTGGTATCCATTGCAGAATAATGCTCTGATGCAGTTCGCAGGCTTTGTTGCATAGGGATGTCCATTACGAGTTGTTCCTGCGTGCGTGGGGACTTCAGGGACTGCAGGCCTGCTCTTCAGTCGGTGAAGATGACCCAAGACTCAGATGTCTGGTCTACGATGCAGTTAAAAGCAGCCCGTAGTACAGACAGTTCAGTGGCTGTAGATGAAACACGGAAATATGTTAAAATGTTTCTTTAAGATTTTAATAAAGGGACACTAAAGAGAAAAACGATTTTTCTCGTATTAGTAAGTTACCCTTTAACAATACTAAAAGCACAACTCTTACCGTGGGAAGTCGCCTGGTAAGCGAGAAAACGCCCGAAAAGGAAGTGCACCTTGAAGTTCCCGCACCAACTTGCTGTGACGTCATAGATTTCGAATGTGCCTACTGGGGCCTACATATATATTCTTAATCGGTAAAGATGAAGTACATTGTCCTCGGAGGGGACCAGAGGCTTAACACACCAAGTTTCAGGAAATTTGGTCGGCCCAATGTCGCCAGAATACGACAAAACATTTTGAAATCTCTGACCTCACGCTGACATCCATGTGCAGAGATTTCGGCGCGAAATTTAAATATGAGAGTTTGACATTGATTTACTCTTTTGTAAACCTATAATGTTGAAATTGAAGACAGCAGAGTTTTCGCAGAATAATTTATCCGTCTTAATGGATTCATTGTTTCACTTTAGTGTCCCTTTAATGTTCGGTGCGTTGTTTGTGAGGGTTAACCCAAGAGCTTTTTGGGGCTACTGATCAGAACGTTTTCGGCCTTGTTTATATGGTGGTCGAGATTTTCCGCCTTCGTGATCAGGCCATCAGTGATAGATAGCGGATAGTGTTGACCGAAGGGTATATTTCGCGCAGACGCGTGGTGTTTTTCGCGAAAGTCTTCCGTAGGGAGCGGATTCTTCTGAATCTGTGTGTACTACCCTTGCAGTGACGTGGGTGGCAGCTTTTGAAGGGCAGGTGCTTTTGCCTCCACAGATTTTACAGCGGAGCTGTTAAGCTTTTCGTGATGCCGTGCAGAGTCGACAGAAAACTCGGCGGGTACGAGCCACTGAAAGCGGGTATGTGCCAAGCAGCTCTTAGCCTACACTCTTAATCATTTCCTGCTTAAAGTGGCAGTCTATAGCCCGGAAACGAGACGAAAAATCTAACGCCTATAGACTGTCTGTTTAGCCGGCACAACCTGTAGGCGGTGCCACCCGTAGCCGTCCCTCGGCGTAGTAGCTTTCTTAGCGGCTCATCTCATAGGCGGGACTCAATATAGGCCGGAGATTTTTCGTCTCGAATCACGGCTAGTTTAAGGCCGGCTATAGACATCTCCTCGTTCCACGTGACCAGCTGTCCTGGCTACGGAGAGTCCTACCTACGCAGCTGCGGCGCGTCCTAGCTATAGGCGGTGTACGAAGCGGCGAAAAAAAAATTGATTTTAGGTCACCTAAAATTCTCTATTCGGGGATTTGGAGGCTTAGACACATGTTTTATGACATACATAATCCATACACACATAATACATTCAGAAGTAAACCACAAAGAATTCACAATGAACACACGGGGATTCGAACTCGCGAAGCGCGTACGCTAACCACTACACCACTGCACGCTGCGGCCACTGCGGTAAAAGAACGGGGGTTTATATGCACCAATGCGTCGCTACGTGCTCTGGCGTATTCGTGCAGTGGAAGTCGTATTAAAATGTAGCGTTCACTGATACGTAAGGAGACATTTTTTTAAATGACATTCGTGAAAATATATATGGGGTCACTCAAGTTATTTCTGGGAGCATGCTTGAAGCGAATTTGCGTGCTTGGTATAAAAGATAAAACTGTTCCGCATATATTCGGCACTGGCGCCTCAGTGACATTTAAAGAATCTTGGTGCGCATAATACCCGAGTTCTATTGATGTTAGCCGTCAGCCTGTTGCCTTTCGTGGATTGAACGAGTTTTCAACGTCAAGATTCGCTTGCCGTGGAACGTGTGCTCGGAATCCATCCGCGGCAACCGCACAGCGACGTAGCCGATTACCGACGGAGAATCGCCGTGTTCTCAGTAACGTCGCTGGCCGCTTCACCGCCGACGGTTACCGGGCCGGTAGCCGATATCGTCACTAAGCCTATTCAGTTTATTTCGAAGCCGTAGTCGACCGTGCTTCAGAAGAAACCGCTCACGCTCATATGCCAGGATGCTTTACCTGTTACCGTCGTTGGCTCGACCCTCTCCCCGTAATAATTACACACTGAGATGAACATGCGCTGATAATCGTGGTATTGTCAGCCGTATATACAATGTGCGAACACGAACCGCACAGCGACGTAGCCGATTACCGACGGAGAATCGCCGTATTCTCAGTAACGTCGCTGGCCGCTTCACCGCCGACGGTTACCGGGCCGGTAGCCGATATCGTCACTAAGCCTATTCAGTTTATTTCGAAGCCGTAGTCGACCGTGCTTCAGAACAAACCGCTCACGCTCGTATGCCAGGATGCTTTACCTGTTACCGTCGTTGGCTCGACCCTCTCCCCGTAATAATTACACCCTGAGATGAACATGCGCTGATAATCGTGGTATTGTCAGCCGTATATACAATATGCGAACACGCCCGAGCAGGTGCGGTACGCCGTGCACGCACTGCAGATGAACTTCACTTGTAAAGGAACTCATCTTGGCTCTAAACGTTGGATAGTGCACGTCGCTACCCCTCAAATGAATGACACTACCCAGTAGACATTATTTTAGCTTCAATAAAAAATGTGGGCGACGTTTCCGTCGATCATGGAAGCGAGGAGCTGGCGCTGATTGCATGCAGCTTCGCAGTCGCTCGGCGGACTGCGCCCCGGAGGAAATGCTGTTTATGTTGGACGCCACTCGCGCGACATACGTGACTCGTGAATTCGGCTGTGCACGCTGGAGACGTGGCTCGCGGTTCACCGTTCTCAGGCACGCAGTGCGCAGGCAGGAATTTGATGCTAACATAGACTGGATCTTATATCCGGCAGCACTTATCGCAGAAATATTTGTGGCGTTCTGTTAGGACTCTATCAGTGGCCATATTTTTGAGAACATCTGGATTCACGCTGAGCGGTCTCGCCGCGCTATTTAAATCACTTCACACTCATCTCAAAGCTGCTATATTTTTTACATAAGTTTACTGAAACATTTTCTGGAAGCGCGAGTCCATGCAATGTACTAAGTATAGTTTTGGTGCGAAAGGCACTTTCATGGGCATGCAGTGCCTTGTACAAGTTTCACCTTTTGATAAATTTTTGACAAATCTCGCCGTGATTAATATGGCGGAACACGCAAACATTTACGAGCTACATCCACACAGCTGCATTTGCATGCGCACGCGACTGGGCAATATGTTTGTTGTGTTAGAGTGCATGGGATAGCCTTCTGGAGTTTTTTACGTATACACGCACCTAATTTTTTATGTGTGTATTACTGAGACGCGTTGCGTACAGCAGAAATCCAGAACGTAGTATAGTGCTGCATTAATAGAAAATTAATTTGCCACCATCGAGTAATAGGTTCTTGTGTTCCAGAGGTATGCGCAGATGCTAAAAGACAAGGTATGGTCTACGAAGGATGCAACTTTTGGTGCAAGCTGGATTTTTTTTTTTTTTTTTATTGCGCACATGCAAAGCGGTTGCGCCTCAGTGTGGCAGTTGTCAGGAGGAACTTAAACTGCTAAATTATGACATATCGCAAGAAAGTTAACGTAGACTGGCCATTTGTCGAACAAGGAGTGTTTAACGATTTCTGAACTTTTTAAGCCAATGCAGCGATGTTCTACAAGATACACCCACCGGCGTGCGCGCTTCGTCCTGGCACATATGTACGCTCCAGAGGATGGTCATTTAATTATGCAAATATTGTTTGCCAGACTTAGGCATTGCTTACCGCGGATTTAGGAGAAAAGGGTGAACGGTTTTGCGAAATCTAGAACACCTCGTGGAAGCTCTACTGCCTGCACTTGATTTCGACAGCATGCCGACAGCATGTACATTTCACGGCAAACGATTCGGGCATTTGTCCAAGGAAGCATTTTTTTTTTTTTTTATCACTACCAACCTATCTTATGTGCCCCGCCACGGTGGTCTAGTGGTTATGGCGCTCGACTGCGGACCCGAAGGTCGCGGGATCGAATCCCGGCCGCGGCGGCTGCATTTTCGATGGAGGCGAAAATGTGTGAGGCCCGTGTACTTAGATTTAGGTGCACGTTAAAGAACCCCAGGTGGTCGAAATTTCCGGAGCCCTCCACTACGGCGTCTCTCATAATCATATCGTGGTTTTGGGACGTTAAAACCCAGATATTATTATTATTATCAACCTATCTTATGTCCACTTGAGGACGAAGATCTCTGCACTAATCCCCCATTGATCCTATCTAGCGTCTTCATTACTATTTTTGTGTGTTTGTGGCATGCACAAGAACGAAGAAAGCAGTCAGGTTGCGGTATCCCTAATGCGGACTCCCTTGACGTCAAGTGGCAGGCCGTGTAGTGGTTGATTGTTGGCTAACAGAGTTTTAGAATTGTGTACGCACACGTTGCGTTGGCTGGGCACTTACGCTATACTGTATTCGGAAAGCAACGTGTGTATACCAGTGTTTAGTCTTTGACAGATGCGCAGTGGCAGCAAACACAAGAAATTGTGCACACGAAGCTCTGGTTACCGTATGCTAATACTACCTCATTTTAACCACTTGGGATTTTTTTTAACGTGAACCGATTACATCACATAGGAACGTTTTTGCGCTCAGTTCCCCCTTGATGGGTACCTAGATTAACCATTAACAGTGAGCTTGTAAACGATAAGCATGCAGTGTGTTTAGACATGCGATAAAATTTCGCATCGTTTTTTTTTTTTAGTAGCGGCGTTTAAGGCATAGACGCACCGCGTTCCCCACAAATGTACCGTTCAGCGGAATCATTTCGGTTGAGAATGACTTCACGGACGATACCAGCTGCATAGTTCAAGAGCACCCGCTGTGTCTAGCGTTTATAAGCATGCGAGAAACAGGTACTGCTCAGGGGTAAAAATAATTATTTATTGTAAAAAAATTCAAACAGCGCTAAAAGAAATGCTCAGCGCTGAAGGAAACGATAAAAGTGTCATCCGATGTTTTTTTTTTTGGACAAGTATATTTTGGTGCTTAACAAATACCTTTCATCTTTTCAATGTGTCTTCAGCAGCTTCCCGCCGGCAAAACACCTGGGGAACAACCGGGTTCATAATACTCTGCACAAGACGAAGTATTGAGCATACCCATTTGGCTATGTGAGGTCCTTAACATAGTACATCGTCAAGCACCAAATAAGGGCTTTCTCTAGAAGTGTGCCAACCGATGGTTTCACATTCTCTTGCACTTGATCGCAGTAGAACGCCTTGTTGTCGTGCTCCCTCGAAATTCAGCGGTCAGGTGATGGGCGGGCTGCTGGCATGTCATCCTGACGGAAAAAAAAGAAAAGCAGAGGACACATGCGACGTTATGTTCTTAGATCACCTGGTGTTTTCGCCCATCACACAAAAACGTGTACCTAGTAAACGGACGTTTTCAATCTATTATACACCTTGTCAAATTTTGTGTAGACAGCGTCGCAGAAGTTAGAAATATGAAAGTGTTTTCAGAAGCTGCTAATGAAGCTTTCTAATAGTGTTTTAACCATAATCTTACTACAGGTATGAGAGAAAGCATAGCATGATTTCCTCAGATATACCCATCGATCTCCACGAAATACATGCGGGCATTGCACATCTGACCGAGTATGACTTTGACCTTGTTGA
Source organism: Rhipicephalus sanguineus (assembly GCF_013339695.2). Lineage (NCBI taxonomy): Eukaryota > Metazoa > Arthropoda > Arachnida > Ixodida > Ixodidae > Rhipicephalus > Rhipicephalus sanguineus. Next base: position 158,675,112 of record NC_051176.1, read on the forward strand.
ACTTCTCCATGAAACTTCCAGTTTTTCTTAAAAGTGAAGCTCTGTTTCGAATGTCGGCTGCAAGTCAAAACCACAGCACAGCCGCAATTTGATGAGAATCACGTACAAGGAAAGCAGTATAACAATAGACTCACGATTCATTCGTTAAGTAAATGTGAACGCTAACAATGTGAACGCTAACAGCACGAACATATATGTGAAGAAAGAACAGCACTCACCCAGGCAGGTATGATGCGCCGGGTTGTGTCCGCAGTGTGCGCACCAGCTAGACAGAAATGGCGCGAAAGCGTCGTGTAATCCTGCGTCAACAGCTTGCGTGCAGCCATTGCACGTCCAAGGGGATGTCGCTATGTCCTCGCAACACTCCCTTAATATTGAGATAAGAGAACTTTTCCATGGCGGCCGAGTACCGGCTCACGCGGCACGCTCAACAAACCACACCAACCTATCAAACATCCGTCGCTGTCGTGGAATCGTGGAATGCGCTAGAACTAACCCATGTCGCGCCAAGAATGCAACCCCCTTCCCGTCGCACAATATCTTCGAACTCTCGTTTTTAGCTCCTTCCTTTCTTTTCTCTGCGCAAAAACAGCAGAAGCGGAGTGCAACGGAGAGCGTAGCGGCCCCTATTCTCTCTCACGCACGCAAGAGAGAGTGCGCAGTTAGCTCCATGCGTATACCTCCTCGCAGCATTGCTCGCCTTTGCGGCTGACGCTGTCGGCGCATGCGTATACACCGACCCTTGCGCCGACAAGTTATAACACGCGGGAGCATTCGCTGAGCTGTAGCCAGGATTCTCAATTACGCGGCCCGCACCGACGCGCCACTAATACTGCAGGGGCGGCGGTGAAGGGTGCACGTTTTTTATATACACTTGTCACGGCTAATTCCTTTTCGAAGGCCTACTATAGCCGGGAGTTTTCCTGAGTTTTGAAGAGTCCCGCCTACAGGGCATGCGTTAGCCAGGATTTGATTAAGAGTGTAGCATTGCCATGAGTAGCATAGTATAGCGAGAGGGTGGAAAAGGGAAGTGATGGCGAGGAGGACTGACGTAAAAGCCACGTAAAGCGACTCAAGCTAAGTGTTGCAATGTTTTGCTAAGTGTTGGTATGTTTTGCTAGGTAATGCTATAGGTATTGCCAAGATTTGGCAAGATTTGCTGAGTTTCGCTGTATCCCAAGTCCCATCAAGCCCAACCGGCTCCTCCGTTCCAGTCGGTCCCCCACGTGGATCACCTCTCCACATTAAGGTATGAGGCCAAATGGAAAAAGCGAATTTTTTTAACGTCATTTTTTGGTTTTTGGTCATGCTAAATGCGCAATTTATCGCCCATCATTTTGCTGCGTAAAGTTTTTGTCTACGCGCTTTCTTTCAAAATATACAAGCAAAAATGTTAGACCACCCATCATCTACGAAACCGAAACTGAAAGTGCCAGTTTTGTGTGCATCATAACTTTAGTTTCATATGTAGTATTTTGTTGGTTATTTAACAATAATATAAAGTGCGAACATGTAACAGTGATCTAATAGTATTGTAAACCCAAAATTTTTAATCATAAAAGTTATAAACTTCTCACCAGGTGGATGCGCAACGTCGTAAATTTCAAGGACACGTACGTGATCCTGTAAATCGTCAAATTTGCTTTGTATGACGCTGTGTGTCATTTCAATAATGGCAACAGAAGCACCTTTGATATTTTGACGCAAGTTGGCATCGAGGCTGGCCTCTACGCTGCAAAATCTTGGCTCACGAATGATCGGCACCGCATCGCGAAAGCATCCCATTACGGCACTGATGCTGATGATATGATGATATCTGGGGTTTAACGTTCCAAAACCACGATATGATTATGAGAGACGCCGTAGTGGAGGGCTCCGGAAATTTCGACCACCTGGGGTTCTTTAACGTGCACCTAAATCTAAGTACACGGGCCTCAAACATTTCCGCCTCCATCGAAAATGCAGCCGCCGCGGCCGGGATTCGATCCCGCGACCTTCGGGTCAGCAACGGCACTGATGCTGCAAAGCAAGCTAGAAAAACAAGGGAAGTTGCCGCTCGAGCAAAGGCACACAAGAGTAAGGTCCAGGTTGGAACTAGCTACAAATATCGAGGATTTTGGTGCTCTTGATCACCTTGTGTAAGCGCTGCACCCGTTTCAAATCTGTTTTGTTGATTTTCTCAGAACTTACATTTTTGGTATTTTTTCGTAAGCGAACATTCATAACGTTTTTGCTAACAAATATTTTTCATTAAAACTTGGCACTTCCTTATCACATTAGTGGGTGTGCTATGAACCTCGATAAGCAAAATCGTGCCACAAGGTTTAATGTGGCTGCCTGTTATACGAAGGTTCCCCTAGTGCTAGTGGATAATGTTTGGGTTATTTAATCACTGTAGTTTTATTATTCATCTGATCTCATTTGTTTTGGTTCATTGCACTTGCCAAAGCTTCTTTTATGTCTCTGCAGAAAATTAGGTTTTTTTTTTATTCAGCGCTAGTTGAGTTAGGACTGTTCGCGTAAGGGCCACTTTTAATGGAATGTTTAATTATGAAAAATTAACAAGAAATAGGACTTGATAGGAATGATAAAAAAAATTACAGCAACGACTAAATAAAGCTAATCTCATTAATTTAGACAAGCTTGGCTTACATTAGAACAATATCAATATTGTTACGGAGAGGAAGTGAAGGAAGACGAACGGCTGAAGAGTCTGACTGGCGCGCGAGTGTGGCGGTCAGCCATCTTAACTCTTTTACTAATTCCTCTCTGTAAATACATATTTTATATACTCATACAACCCCGTATCATATTGGTGTACGTGCTGGGTACTGCAGCAGGCAACGGAGCTCCGCAGCGGACGTCGCATCGCCCTCCCAACCATGGCTAACGTTGAGCCTTCTGCATCAACGTCGCTGTCTCCATCAACGTCGCCATCACCACCACTTGTTTTTGTACCACCTAAGGATCCCGGTACGTTCTGTGGGACCGATGGCGTCGACGTTGAAGACTGGTTGGCCATGTTTGAACGCGTGAGTGTACCGAACAGATGGGATCCCACACTTCAGCTGGCCAATGTTTTATTTTACTTGAGGGGCACTGCGAATGTGTGGTACGAAAACAACGAAGAAGAACTCACTAGCTGGGACCAATGCAAAGAAAAGCTGCGAGAGGTATATGGCAAACCCGCCGGCCGTAAGATCGCCGCCAAAAAGGAACTGGCCTGCCGTGCCCAATCTTCCACGGAACCGTACCTCTCCTATATTCAGGACGTGCTCGCTCTCTGCCGAAAGGCCGACAGTGACATGACGGAGGTCGGGCATGTGCTGAAGGGGATCGCCGACGATGCATTCAACCTCCTGATGTGCAAGGGCTGTTCCACCGTGGATGCGATCATCAAATAGTGTCGTCAGTTCGAGCAAGCAAAAAGCCGTCGCATTCCGCAACCGTTCGCCAGACTTCCAAACACCGCTGCCACGTCGACGTGTGAAGAGCAGTCAACACCGCAACATCCTTCGCCGCCGGAAGACCTGACACGAATTGTTCGTCGTGAACTGGAAGCGATGGCGCCCTCAGCATTCTATTCGCGCAGCACCTATGCTACCACCCCTGTTACCGTTCCTCTCGTTCAAGCCATCGTTCGTCAAGAGCTGGAAAATATCGGAGTGCATTCTGTGTGTTCTGTCGCCACGCCCAGAGTCAGCGAATGCCTTTCTGCCACGTTCTCCTCAAACCGAAGATTCTCTCCACGTTCTCGCAAACCGGCTGAGTGGTGAACTGCAGATGACCGCCACACTCGCGCGCCAGTCAGACTCTTCAGCCCTTCGTCTTCCTTCACTTCCTCTCCGTAACAATTCCTTCACTTCCTTCACTTCCTCTCCGTATTATTAGAACAATATAATGAATACTAATCTCGATACCGTAATAGATAAAATCGAAAACGAACAGTTGCGCTGGGTGGAGTGCGAAATTATTCCTTAGCAGACATAGTGTGTTGCAGGATATACAGGTCGTCCCACGTAACTTGAGCCAGGACTTTAAAGATGAAAGGCGCGTCAAGCAAATTGAACCGAACTCATACTATTCGCATTAGGCTATAGTTACTCGGGCTATTTTTATTTTCCTCTTATCTAACCTATTTATTGTATTAATTTGCCCAACTCTTTAAGACCCAAAGTATGAACGCAGAGCTGTAGAGCGCCTTCAGAAACCACCGATTGAATTGTTTCCTGTACGATACCTCTCAAGTAGTCCTTTCTTCCGCGCGGTGCAAAGAAAGCCCGCGAAATATGAGTGCAGCCGCGTGACGGACCGCTTGCGCATTGCTGCTCTCAGGAGTGCAATCAGTGAACAAGGTCACCCGCAGCGTGACTGCGGCCACGTGGAAGAGACAGAGGGCTTTTGATGGCGGCCGGAATCTGAGCTTTCGGCTTTTGTTGAATGACAGCGCAAATGCATGCTGCTGGCCGAGCGCCGCTGAGGTGATAAAGCGCCCGTAAAACGCTGCGGGCGACCTGCAATGTGCTGGCCAAGTTTCCTGGCGCGGCCTACGCCGAGCGGTGGCAACACGTGCAGCAGTCCTTGTGGGTGAAGCCCGATCACATAAAACAAAGAAACAAGCGCGCGTGGCAATAGTCAATGTGATTTGTAAAAGAAATATCAAAAGGGTAAGGGGCTCCGTCGATTGGCAAATGACATCACGACTGTTTTACGGCATTTGATGATCATTTGCCATGTTTTACACCGCGCGCAAAAAGACATGCGAGACTGTGCAAGACCGTAATGCTCATCAATGGAATTAACGGAATCGCAAGTAAACAATCGTCTGCGTAAAGTTTGATTTTAAATGAGCTGCTACGAAGTAAATCATTATTATATGCTAAAAATAATAAAGGGTCTAATACGGATCCCTGAGCCACGCTGGACGCGACGCCAACAGGAGATGATTCTAGCGCGACGCTGCCGTTGCCATGCGTTGAGCGCTCTGGCTATTACAAACACGCGACCGGGACTTCGTGCTCGTTCTTATCTGGACCCACCGGGAAGTTGTTTTCTCCCCACAAATATACTTAACGCGGAGAAGCCAACACAGACCTGGAAATATTACCGAAGCTCTTGTGATAATATCAGTGGCTCCAATTCGGCGAACACAAAGCTGACTGGCCTACTGCGTTAATCGCTTTTTTTATTTTATGAGAAACAAACGAAATTGATGAGAGTAGGCTCATAAAATATTAGCGGCGATTACGATATACCCCAATGCGAAACGTGAGTGCAAGCTGTACGCGTGTTTCCATTTGGCGATATGTTGAGGCAAAGAATTTGAGAGAGACATGAATGTACGTACAGTTACAGACAACTCTTTATTAGATGCGAAGCAGCTTTTGCTCGGGGCTGTGTCCGGCGGTGGTGGTGACGTCCGCGCTCCACTGTGCATGCGCTTACTCTCTCTCTCTCTCTGACTTTCCTCCTTTACGCAGGTGTTCGGTCGCCTTCTCTCCTCTCCTCCCACGTGATGCAGCCGCGCCGCAGCCAAATACAGCCTGTAACCCACTCTCTCCTCTCCCTCCCCCATTTCATGTGTATACAGCGAAACCTCGGTGATACGAATCTCACGGGACCACCAAAAATATTCGTATCATCCGAAATTCGTATCATCAGAAAGCATGGAAAATTAGCATGCGACAAAAGAAAACTGGCGTACATTTTCATTTATTATTTTTCAGGGCTGCAGCAATGCCAGAAAGAACCCTGAATGATTGTCAGTCAAGTTTTTAGATACCGGCAATCATACCTGCACTCGTAAATGTACGGCCCGTACGCGCGTATTTAATTAATGCGCCAGGTGCGTTGTGACCCGCGACAGCAGTAGCCCCTTCCAAATTTTAATATGCTTTTTAGCATGACATCCGAGTACTGCAGCGAAAGTAACAAAAGAAGCGCTTTGACGCGATGGATCAAGGCCACAAAATTACATAACCACGGTCCTGTGTTATGATTTTGTTATCGCGAAGGTGTTGGGAATGTTTTCTTTTGTTGTTTGTTTTTTTTTTTTTTTTTTTAGATTTACGGCTGTGCTCGCACAAGAGCGACCTCAACGGCCGTGCATGTCGATGGTGTGAGGCCTGACTGCTTCGCCAATACCGTCCTCGCCTTCTTTCGGTCCTCGTGCACCTTTCACAGGATATCTGATGCACAACGACAAGAGCCCGCGTCGACGCGTTAGAAAAAATAAAGCATGGCGCTAATGTTCTCTGTAATCTAAACGCGAAGGCACACGGAGGCACAAAGAGCCTCAAAGATTAGCGCACACAATCTCGGAGGCCGTGACGCGTCTCTGGTGGTTTATTTTGACCTTGAATAAAAAGTGTTTTTCTTACACCGTGATTCTGATGATTAGGCGGTGCGGCGTGCATGCCGACGCTTGCGTTCCCGCGCTCGCACGTGCGTGGCGCGTCTTCCGCGACAGCGCGGTCAGCACCTCTTCGTACCTGGATGGTAACGTACGTTCGTATCAAACGTTGCTGGGTGAAACTCGGTTCGCAACAACCGTACTCCATTACATTGCACACCAATGGGCCTTGGACGGGACCAACGAAAAATTCGTATCACCCCGAAATTCGTATGAACTGTGATCGTATCACCGAGGTTTCACTGTATAAGCACGTGCGCTCGGTCGGCTTCCGTCCTTCTCGCTTCGCTCCCGTTCAGATGAGTTGTAACGTCAGCGTCACTCGTTCACTCGGCGCTAACGGAAAGCAACGCACAAACACAACGTAATGATAACACAAACACTAAATATAAACCTCACACACTAACGGAAACGCCGAGTGAACGTAACGGAAACTTGGTGTGCGCCCCCAATGCTGCTTCGCATCCCCTCATGGTTCCCTTGAGTGGGAGATGGTGTAATTCTTTTTTATTTCTTTGTTTCGTATTTTTTTAAATGCGAAGCATTTCTTAGCGAACCTCTGGCACTTTGAGCGTTTCTATCTACGTATCTATCTATCTATCTATCTATCTATCTATCTATCTATCTAGCCGCCTACGTCTGGGTGCTCTCATGATCGCCTCCTTAACTTGGTGTACACCAAAATTTGCATGGGAGGGTAAGAGGATTTGACGAATATGACTGCCGGGTCTTGACATGAATAACGCTAAAATCCTGTCGCGTACGTCGTCAAACCCTTTCCACTAGACACGTGTGGCACATACCCGTTTACCACGGGCCGCGGGGTACGGGTATGCGCCACAGGTGATTGACAGTTTATATTTACCCAGGAACGTTCGCGAACCGACATTGGCAACTTAAATGCGAGAGCGGTAAGGAAAACCAACATCGGCAGCGTTGACTCAAGGAATGGAAAGAATGAAAATTAGATCACAGCAGGAATCGAACGTAAGCATTCTGCGTGGCAATCAGGTATTCTACCACTGAGCCACGCCAGGTCTATAAAGTGGTTTGGAAAAACAGCCTAGGCAGGCATAATATCGGCGCAACGTCAATTGTGGTTGTGGTGCTGGCTATCTAATTTTAGAAGAAAACGATAAACACTACATGACACTCCTAAGATGTGTACTCCTACGATACAGGCGTCATATAAGATTAACGTCTGTAGTTCCAGTGTTGGCTCCGCTTTTATAGCAGTCTAATAAACGTTACGTTTGTTTTCCTATGATTCAGCAAGCTATATTGAAGCATTGCTCGACCCCGGAGGAATTAATTAACGAAAGTTACATATGATACCCACATCACCGCACCGCAAAGTGCAGCTCGTCCACCAGAACGACGCAGTATCATTTTCATTTCTTACGAGGCTGGGCGATGGCCTCATGCTGACCGAGGATGATGCCAGATTGATTGACAGCCGCTTTGTAGACTAGGCTACGTAGGCCACATACGCCCAGGTAGTCTACGAATACGACAAACACCATCCACTGATGTTGGTCTACGTCGCACTGTCGAGGCCTGCCAGCGTCCACGGCCTATGCCTCACCAACGCGAAGGGTGGCTTCAGGTTCCGACATGTCGCCGGCTCTGTCGACAGAAAATTTGTCGACGAAATGACCGAGGCATCCACGGCTTCCAACAGCTGCACTATACCTCATACTTCACTACACATGGACCCCTCGTCACCGCGATCACGACCGTATCCTATAACAAGTCATGACCAGCCCCTGGTGCTCACTGATCGCGGTGATGATGCCCTTGTTCAAGAACTGTCAAGAACTTCTTGCACACATGCACACGGGTTCGTGATACGAGCGTGCGTTCTCGGGACACGTATAAGCAGGACATATCAGCTTACCGCTTCTGCTGTTGGTAATACCCAGGTTGCGATTGGCAGCGTTACCCACCCGTAAGCAACTGGTTATATAACACATATGCGACTCTTCAACATACATGTGTACATATAAAATTTATACAACTCTTTAGCGTCATTTTGCAACGTGTCGCTCAGTAAAAGAAGTTACGCCACAGTCACCTTCCCGCCGCATGCTTCGCATAACAGCGACTCCCACGGTACGTGGGATCTGCCGAATTTTTTTTTTCTGATTTAGTCTTCCTTTATTTTTCTCTTTCGGCTGCAGTTATAGACAACTAATTATATGTGTTTTTATTTTTTATTTTAAATTATTTATTGATTGCTTTTTTTTTAACAGCGAAGCTGTTTAGCAGATCGTTCCTTGTGAGTCGATCGCAGAAAACTATCATCTTAACGGGTGTGTGCCCCTGTGCGGCTACCTGAGAACGAGTACAGAGAGAGAGAGAGAGAGAGAGAGAGAAACAAACAGAGAGACTGAAAGAAAGATGTAACGAAAGACAAAGAGATGAATTCTTGCCGAAAAAAAATTCTTCACGAGGCGGGATGCAAACCCGCGTACCCTCGATCCTAAGGCGAGCGTCCTAACCACTCAGCTATCCAGGCATGCTAGCATAGCATAGCATAGCCTTGTATAGTACAGTGTAGCGAGGGGTTGGGAAAGCCACGCCCATCGATGGAGACATCGCGCGCAACCTGCGCTCTATAGTGCATAGCCTGGCTGCGTACTCGGAAGCCGCGCATCTCGAAGCTAGACGTGTCGGTCGACGGGGAGTACGAGCGGCGACGGGTCCGTGCTTTGCTGTGCCAAGCTTTGCGTGCCTTAGTGCAAACTGCCCGCAAATTTTTCTTAATGTTGTGTTTCGGCGGCGCGTACTGCAGCGCAAAAGAGCGCACCTGACTCGAGGCGCGCGAGCCGCATATTTTACTGCGCTCGTTCGCTCGGTTACGGCGACGGCCAGCGGACGCGCAACCCAGGAACGGGCTGCGCTCTAAAATAGCCAGAAATGTTGTAGAGAACTGCCGTAACTATATTCAGCTGGTGCAAATTATAATAACGGTGATTTGGATGGTACTTCGGATATGCATAGTCTGGTGTATCCAAATTCAATGAACTTCCGGCGTGGTCTGTATTCCATCGTTAACGTGCTTGATTTACGCCCAGCATCAAGATAGCATGAAACTTATAACAATGACAATGCTTCTCGACGTCAATGGCGCGCACGATAGTGTACTAACATAAGGAAATTAATGATGGTTTGACTGATGTGGGAATGGGTGGTCGTGCATTGCGTTGTATTTACAGCTATTCAAAGGATAGATCCATGTTCGTGCTTGCAGTGGATGAGATGACATCCTGCTATGTTACCAGCAGAGGAGCAGAAGCAAGGCGGTGTGTTAAACCCCGTGCTATTCAACGCATAGTTACTTCTATTGGCGATAGGTAGCATCTTCGCAGACACAATACCCGCAGAATTTTTTGACTATTCAGCGTAGCACCCTGGCCAGACCATGAACCCCTGATTCTGAATATCCGTAATCTATAATACCGGTGTCACACGGGCATTTTTAATCGCGATCAGGGCCGATCCGGAATAGGCTCGATCCGAATCAGGTACTGTTGCACGGCCATTTTTAATCGCGATCAAGCCAGATCGGGATCAAGACCATCGCGATCTGCGCATCGCGATGTGGCTGACGTCTGCGCCTAACTCGATCGGGATTAGGCTGTACCGTTTAGCAGCGATGAACTTATTATCGCGATCAAGAAGTCCGATCCGGATCGGCCCTGATCGCGATCAAAAGTGCCCGTGTGAGACCGGTATAAAATACTGTGTGTCGCAGCTAACTCAGGCCAAGCTAATTAAAGGGAGAGTGAGGTACGACGATGGGATCAACTGTGCTTTGTAAGCCATCGCCTTGAGTAAATCGGTGAATTTTTCTCATAGCATTGATTACCTAATCATTAAAAATGACTGAAATAGCTGATTACTTGCATAATTGCTAAACTGGCATGTTTAATTGTGGATCACATTCGTAAACATCAATTCCAATTCCATGGGCGCAACCAGGATATTATTTCGGCCTATCTATGCATGCGTGTATATGTGAGTTTGTACATACTGGATATTTCTACATATAGACTTCAGTAAAGGCGTTCGGAAATAAAGGGATGCAGTCGTGGTGGCGGCCTCGTGAGGGTGGGCGATACGTGGTAACTACAGTCGGATAGAACTTTAGAAATATACGGTATTTCCTCTTCAAAGGCGGATGCACACAAAGCTGCCCCAATCGGCGCGCACTCCAGGCTGACGTGATGAGCCAGACGGCCGCTAACCCCGCCTTCGGAGGACATTGCCGAGTGCATGAGCGGCACTATCTATTTCAGGGTTCTCAAACACGCCGCCCGCGTACCTCTTGCTTGCGGCCCGCCACGGCCCGGCGCTACGTCGACAGGATACTATAGGATCATCGCTATGTTCGGAAGTAGCTGCTTGTGCGAGCACCTGTTCTTATTGCTGAAGAAGTCCGGTCGACGATGAGCGCCTGCGATCGACCGTGAGTACCGTCTCCGCACAAGAACTTAATGCGGACATTTCTTCTCTCGCCTCAGCTAAGCGTTGCCAGGCGCCAGGTCAGCGTCTTTAGAACTTTAGTCGTTATTTTGTGCTTTACAAGGAATAAACGTTTATGACTTTGCTAAATGGTAGCCACATTAGTTTCTGGCTTATTGCGATACCGCTTTATTAAGATACAGGACTGGTCACAAGCATTCCTGTAGTGAGGCACCCCATGTGGTCACCATGTGTTGAAACATAATCGTGGAACAAAAATTATATTTCAAAATCGGCGTCTATAGATTTTAGTCGTTCTGAAGATCGGTATCGATATGTTTTTCGAATGCTTACGTGAAATCCTCTTCAGAAGGGGCCATATGTGAGATACGGGGAAGACCTTTCAAATAGCAACGTTAGACGACATTTTGTTCAAAACTAACACCCCCCCCCCCCCCCGCCGCCACGCGCTCACATCTTCTTCCCTGTCCCGTGACTGCGGCCCGCTACCTGAGGTGAGTTTGAAACTCCTGATTTCTTTAGTCGCGGAGGTGATCGGCTGCGACGCTTCGGTCATATGTGTGGGGACTCTTCGGACTTCTTAAGTTGCATCCGACTAGTCACCAATTTAAAAAACAAATAAATTATTTTTTTATCGGCTGCTGAACCGAAAGACGCAAGTTCGATCCTGGCTGCGAAGGTCGCATTTCGATGGAGGCGAAGTAAATGCTGGAGGCCCGTGTCTACTGCGCGATGCCAGCGTACGTTAAAGAACCCCAGGTGGTCGAAATTATTTGGAGCCCTCCGCTACGGCGTCTCTCATAGCCTGAGTCGCCTTGAGACGTTCATTCCCGTAAGCCAACCAACCACTCAATTATTTTTTTCAACAGTGGGCTCGTCGTAATGGGGAAATCGAAGCAAGCTCTCTCTAAAAGCCACGTCAACTTTTAGATTTGGAAAAATACGTTTACCCACGGAACTGAGGTGCGACGAATTCCGGATGTCAGAGCGCGCGAAAAAGAATACGTTTAAAAAATATTGAATATTTTCTCAGAAACGCGCCGTATATACTTTCGTGCGACGCTGTGCTTCAGTATCAAACACACTGGCACTTCACGGGCGCGGGCCACAAGATGGCAGGTTCACACAGGCGTCTGCTGGTACAATCGACAGCCACCGTCTTCGCCGCTATAGTCCTTTATCAAGATAATGCGGAGCACAAGCACGGGTGTACAGGCTACCTTGCGCATGTACAGAACACATAGAAGAGACAGCGTGGCAACAGTGGGGTCGCTCAGCGACAGTTCATTCCATCCACTCTTTCCCATGTCACTCTGGAAACCACTTCAGTCCGTATCTGGTCTTGACACTCACTTTAGCACAGGATAGCACCCACCGTGGTCCCTGTTCAACGACCCATCCCGGTAACCACAGGGTCGTGCGATCGACGACCCTATTTCTTTCCCACATCGCGGACGAGTTCACAGACACAGCAGGAAGGCACGAAGAAGTTTTCATCCGACGTGCCACCGCCGTCCGAGTCGAGAGAGAGCAGCTTTTTCTTCAAGTACTTCTGCGTGCAGCGGCTGGTGTAGCCGAAGGGCAAGCTGATGGCGTTCGAGCAGGCTGCATCCGGAGATCTGCGAGAGTAAGCGAAGACATGTCACGGTTAATCGGAGCTTCCGAATAGAACGGTGCCACTGAAATGGAACGCACCACGAACCTATTACGCATCACTTTTTACATTTCTAAAGAAAAATGTTGTTGAAAAAGAGAGAGAGAAACCAAGGAGAAAGGCAGGGAGCTTAACCAAGCTTGGCTCGTTTGGCTGCCCTACACGCGGGGTGTGGGAAATAATAGATAAGATAGAGAAACAAGAACAAGAGAAAGAAAGAAAAAAAAGCAAATGAACAGTTAGTGAGAACACACACAACACGAACTCGCGGTGGTAGTTCACAGACGCTCGTGAAGTCCGGTCGCCTTCAGGTAGCTCAGTAGGGCTTTCGTGACCTTGAGCATGCACGAAACCCTGGGCCAAGGTTCCAGGATCTTCTTTTCGGATAGCGGTCTTGCAGAGAGACGATCCCGTCGAGATGCAACTTTGTTGTGTCGCATGTAGTTGGGTGTGGCATTTACGAATGCATACTCTCATCTCATAGGAATGGCCAACAGTGTGGCATGGAACTTATGCGGCTTGAGGAGGAGACGGCTGAACACATTCTGTGCCACTGCCCATCCTAGCAGACTCAACGACGTGTTCTAGGAGCCAAACTCGATGGTTTTATTGGCAAGAGTTTGGCCGAAACCCGTCTGATTAGGACGATACATGGCAAGCGGCTCAAATAGTGATGTCCTGAACCACTCCTCGTGCTTGGTGAAAAAACAGAACCTGCGGAAAGCAGACGCTGCTTTGAACAGCTCAGCGAAATCTTGCAGTCGTGCGCGGCAAGGAGAGCTCACAAGCGGAGCGCGCAGAGGCCCGCTCGTGAGGCCCGTCCTCCTCTCTTTAGAGATCCGTCACACAGCAGATTTTTCGTCATATACAACAGATCGCTGCTGTTTGACGATATCTGACTTAAATCAGGAGCGGCGTTTGGATCAGACGCGCTTCTTGCCAGGGGGAGCCGCCCCATGCCGGGTGCATCGATCAATAGTGTGCTAAAATGACACAGTAGGAACACTAGCGCGCACCGGAATCACGCCGGGAGAGTGTGATCGCCTTTCATGCCGTGCGCTGACGTAGTTTCTTGCCCTTTTCACGCGATAGCGTTAAGCAGCTCATTTCGCAGAAATTACGGTGTCGGCGTCGTTGGTTGTGAGCGAAAAATCAGCGTTGTCCGTGAGCGAATATTCGAGATTGCAAATAAAATAAGACCTTCGGTTCCAGTGGGAATCGAACCGAAGCCTTCTGCGTGGGAAGCAAGTATTATACCACAGAGCTACGCCCGTGCTCGAAAACGAGTCTAAAAAATTATGTGATTGTTATGTAGTGCGAGGACTGTCATTAACACATTTAATATTTGGTGGCAGAAGCGCAGACTCACACCAGGCGTCAAAACATGTAAAGTGCGCAGCGAGTGGTTAGTTTAAAGGCCCATCAATTACATAGCACACAGGCATAATTAATTATCATTATCAACACAGCATCAACAACCTGCGCAGCTACGCAGGAGAGCGTGTGTATACATACGGACGCGTAGTGCGGGTACTTCACCAAGTCGCAAAATGAAGGATTATGTCGTAGTGGATACTTGCAGTAATGAAAAATTCGTTAACGGGGGGTGCGCTCGAGCCGACGTTTCGACAAGCGGACTTGCCTCCTTCAAGGCTGCAACTTGCAACCTTGAAGTAGGCATTGTAAGATAGTCTGAAAGGGTCAGTTTACAGGCGCACAGACGTTCCTTTCCTTGCGGCACGGTTTGGTCTCCACCGAGAAGCGAAGCCAGGCTAGCGATTGGGAAGGCGATACGAACACGGTCAGATTACGCTATCGCGTTCTACTCGTGAAGGCAAAGCTCAAGCATCCTCGAAGTTTTTTGTAGCTTCGAGCGCGCTTGTCGGGATGAAAGAAGACAAAAAGCGCTTAACTTGCGACAAATGTCTAACTCCGCTCGTTCTTGACGAATTTGAATAATGTTTGCGGTGATCGATTCGTGAGACAAAAAAAAATTCCGATACTGAGGACATTTAATGATTACGTGGGAATGTGATTCAGGACCCCTTTAAGGTAATTCACCACCTTCGAGAAAAAATTTTACATTTGCGGTCCAAAAGTTATAATTATGGTTTCGGCTTGTAGGGCTTAGGTAAATTTAAATTTTAGGACGATGAAACTGCGTAAAATGCAAAAAACGAAATTTATAAAAATTAAAATGTGCCAAAATATGCATGTCCCGCCAACAGTCATAATTACAATATGGTTGGTGCGATTGAAACGCGCCTTGGCAGGTACATAGTGAGGACACTATCCTGTGCATCTAACCTCCACGATCACCCAATCTCTAAGAGCTAAGGCGCGTTATCGTTAAAAGACGGAAAAAGTTTATATTTGACAGGTTTGTTTTGCACACAATTGGCCCTAGTACAAAAAGTTACCGCTCATTTTCAACAATTCTGCTTGAATGCACAGCTCAACCTATAAAGAAATAGTACGTAAAGTTTTATGTGAAAATGTTTATCAGAAGGAAAGTTATCACTGTTCGCGTATGTGTAGGATGCAAAAAATCGTCTTTTGAGAAAAATGGTTTTAAAGATTTGAATTGGATGTCCATATCATAAAGAAACATTCAATATGTCTGAAATTCTCCAGGATCATATCTTGGGACCTCCTCTGAAGCGGCACATTCTCCTTTTGAGAGAGCTGAAGGACATATATTTTTTTTTCTAGCCTGTTCTGCGTCTCCAGCTGACTCTCATCTACATGTGCCACAGTGGGTCCACGCTTGGTATATTGATTCCATAACTTGCGTTGATGCTTCTTTGTCGTCCTATATTTTGCCATATTTCATGGAGTACTATAACTTTCTCCTTGAAAGGCCAAAACCAAGTCCAAGAGCTTGAAGTGGTGTACGAAAAGGCACAGACAGCCGAGCGAAAATGCGCGCAACTTAAAGGGACACTAAAGAGCAAAACGATTTTTCTCGCATAAGTAAAGTAGTCTTCCACGATACCAAAAACACCACGTTTGCTGCGAGAAGACGCTTAATAAGCGAGAAAACGCGCAAAAAGAAAATACAGGTGGCGACGCCACCTTGGAATTCCCGCACCATTTGCCGTGACGTCACATATTTTTGACGGCGCCTGCTTGGGCCTACGTAGTTCCTAATCGGTTAAATCGAAGTACACTGTCCTCTGAGGGGGCCAGAGACTTGATAAAACGAGTTTGTGGAAATTTCGTCGAGCCAGTGGCGCCAAAATACGTTAAATGTTCTTTGAAATGTTTTACGTCACGAATTAAAAAGTTCGGCGCGAAATTTAAAAATGAAACTTTGAACTTGGTTTTCTCCGCTAATAATAAACCTATGGTGGTGAAATAAACCACACAAGAGTTCTCCGAGCACACTTTATCAATCTAAACCAATTCATTGTTTCTCTTTAGTGTCTCTTTAAACAATAGAGTGCCGCAGCCGTGTAGTGGAAATTTTCAAATAAATCAAAATCGTCATGTACCACAAGCTTTAGAATGTACTTAGACAACTTATCATTACGTAATATGTTATGATGACATGGCAAGTGTTGTGGAATCGGAAACCTTCCGTTTTGGTTTCGAATGCGTCTAAGAGGGGTTGGAAAAATGACCATAAATTTCGAACAGCTCAAGGCTGCTAAATATTCTTGAATAGACAAGGAGCTTGAAAATATCGAATTCAAAAAAGTCATTTAAAAAAAATGCATTTTTGACACCACCTACCTTAAGCAAATCAAACAAATCAAAACAAAACATTATGTCTATATTCAATTCATAGCTATATATATATATATATATATATATATATATATATATATATATATATATATATATATATATATATATATATATATATATATATATATATATATATATATATATATTCGGCGATTAATACACAATATGAGGTGCAGGGGCACGTACAAAAGCAAAAAAAAAAGACATTTGTTCGACGTTTCGACCGGGGACCGGTCCTTTCAAAAGTGGGCGTTGACAGATACAGTTGCTGAATTTATACACGTTCGCTCAGAGAGAGGTGCGGGGGAAGAGGTCTATTACAATAACAAGAAAATGGCACTGCACCCACAGAAAAAAAAGTAATACTGACTTGCAGCAAAAGGTGGGGCAAGTGCTTGTACAGTAGCAAGAAAAGTGACAAACAACCACAACCGCAGGGAAAAAAAAGGAAAACACAAAAAGTCGCGGCAGTTTCAAAGTTTGAAAACATGTGCCGGATATGTTTTGAGAAAAAAAAATTAATTTGAAGGAACAGCAAGCAGCTCTTCTTTCTGTTTAGTTATTTCTTATTTTTTGTTATAGTTTAAATCGGCCGAAGTGCGGGAAATGGTTGACTTCGTGCTTCCGCCGTGCATGTCCCATGTCACCCTTGCCACTCAGCGATATCACAAGTCAGATCGCGCTCGGTCATCTGATTCGGTTGTCGTGCCCAGTATGTGTAGATGGGAAAAGACAAAACAGAGGAGCTCGATGAGGCGTGCAAGAAACAGAAGACGCAGGAAACCAGGTCGACTGCGTCAATCAAAGTATATGTATGAACGAAGCGTTAGACGGAAGGTTGGTAAATCGAGGCGTCACATGTCTATAGTGCGGCTGTGTGGAGTTCTGACAGCCGGATTTTCAGATCTGTGAAGGTTTCCAGCCTTCCCAATGACAGCATGTAAGCACAAATATTCTGCTTTGGTTTTCGCACGTAAACGCCCAGTAATTATCAATCATCTCGGACACGGTCTATGTGTGTGTAACGCCGCTGCCGACGTATACCAGCATTCTGACATGCTTGCCGTTTGCCTTTGCGTCAGGGCGTTGTTCCTGCGCTGCACAGCACAAGTGGTCTCGCGTGCCCCACTTTGTATGGAGCTGTGAATTTGTGCTTCCCATTTTTTTTTAAATTTTATCTACCTCCGACAATAATTCTAAAAAATTTTGGGTCATATATCAAAATTCCAGTCGGTAGCCTTTAGCACTTCCTTTCAACCGCAAGGAAATTTGAAATATCAGAATAATTTCGGAGGCAGTCGGATGGCAAAAAGAAAAAAAGGAAACCCGAGCAGGTTTCCACAGGTGGCGCCGGCGGCGGTGAATGATTTTATTTCGTCTTCGATCAAATAGCGATTGTTGTTCCATGTGTCTCGCTTCCGCACCAGCGTCGGATGTTGAGCTTGAGTTACAAAGGTAAAAAAACTAGGAAAGAGAGCATTTAATTAGTTCAACGCGTTCCAAATTCATGTATATAAGCAACTAATATTCACTACTAAAATAAGTGGGCCAATACGTGATAAGGAAAGAGGATTATGACTTACACACATGCTTGTTCTCGTTGTAGATATTTAACGCTGTTGAACTTATTGCGTTGAAACACGGTCAGAGCGCTCTCAAACGACCACCCGAATATGTCGTTAGTAATATAAGATGAGTTCTGTACTAGTGAACACATGCATGAATAAAAAACAGCCAAAGCAGTGCCAAATTCAACAATTGGAGTCTTTCGGCAGGATCTACTTCCTTCCGATTACTAGTTTCACATCTGCCTCTTGGAACGTATTGTTAAGATCAATCAGAATGCAGTGGCGTACCTGCAGACGTCGACGCGGATGACCTGCTTAGCCGAAGGGTCCCTGTCCTGCAGATTGACCACGTACTTCCACTGGGAACGGTCGCTGAGCCCCGCCTTTGGCGACACGAACATGGTGCGCACGGGACAGGCCGGGTCCACCTCGGGCGCTCGCTTCACCAGGTCTCTACGCAGAGCGTCAGGCAGCCTTCTCACAGCACGCCGCCGACAGACAACGCCAGGGCACTTGATTCCCAAAGAGACCGCGTTCGCCATAAATCTGAGTCTGATTAGCATTCGCACTGTATAATACAGCTAATTAAAAACACTGCTTGTTCGTCAACAATGCGGCTATACATTAATTAACTTGCCCACTCGGTCCACGAAGAAGATCGGGAGGCCTCATTTCTTCTTGATAACAATACACCGCTTATACCTGAAACTCCGAGGCATTCTGCGGCTGGGACCCCAACCAAAGCTGGGGTGCTATGCAGGATGGCCCGAGTTTGGCGATACTCGGGATCTTTCCGAGCTCTGGCGACACCCCCCTTTTGAACGAGCTAATAGTACGAGAAGGTGAAATCCATCCCTCAGCGCGCGCTCCGTTCCATTGGTTCCGATGGAACGCGGCGTCACGTCAAGGGCGGTCGAGAAGGTTGGGTGGTGTCTTCAAACTTCTTTCATTTGTTTGTCGTTCCACTGAGTGCAGAAGTGCACCCATGCAAGAAAAGTGGCAGAAAGCTCTAATAACTATATTTTTATGTGTGCGCGGGCCGTTTGAATTCATTTTCAAGCGTTTAATGTGTGCACTAAGTATCCTTTAGGATAATCAGCACCGTGTCCTCTGAGATTAGTTCCGACCGAGCGCCTTATAACACGGCGGCTAGAGCTAATCGCCGAGGCCACGTGTATAATCACCATGGTCGGCCTGTACATTCTAGAGCGTTGCTCGGCCGGCGCGCGCCCTCGTCGTTCTCTTCATCGTCTGCTCGCTCCCAGAGCACGTGCGCCCGGCTGATTAGCTAATTGGCTGGGCGGTATACCTAGCTAAGTCAGGGCATGCTATGACGAGGCTGATTAAGCCAAATCATGCGAAGGCCGAGCTAACTAAGCCACGTCTTACTAAGACCATGCTAATGGAGTCGTGTAAAGCTAGAAACAAGGTAATTAAGATCATGCTAACTAACATGACGCTAATTAGGAGCATGTAATTAAAACCAAGATAATCAGGACCTTACTCACCGATATCGTGTTCATTAGGGTCGTGCTAATTAGGATTATGCTAATTACATCTGTACTATTCAGGACCTTGCGAATTAAACCTGAGTAATAATGCCGTGGTAATTAAGGCACTATAAACTAATGTTAACTAACGCGACGCTAATTGGGAGCGTGTTAATTAGAATCGTGCTCATTAGAATTTTGCTAATTACATCTGTACTATTCAGGACCTTGCGAAATAAACCTGTGTCATTAATGGCACTGTAATTAAAACACAGACCATTAGTGCTAATTAACACGACGCTAATTATGAGCGTGTACTTAAAACCAAGATAATGAGGACCTTACTCACGGAAGCCGTGTTAATTAGGTTCGCGCTAATTAGTATTATGCTAATTAACTCCGTGCTATTCAGGACCTTGCGAATTAAACCTGGGTAATTAATGTCGTGCTAATTAAAATCATGTTAGTTAAGACCTTCCTAATCAATTGCTCCAATATTGAAACCGAACTGACACGGTCATTACTCCGAAGCAGACCAAGCATACTGAGTAGACGAGCCACGTAAAAAGCTGCAGGAAGCTAGGTGATCACAAGCTCCTCCGATGGTTCCAGCCTTCGCACAAGTAGTGCAAGCTGACCAAATTATTTTATATGCAAAGAAGCTGCTGAGTAGCGTCCACCGCATAAAACACTTGACAAGCACACCGGCACTATGGCAGTTACGAGTTGAACTGGGGCCTTTTCAGAATCAACGAGTTTGTGCCCGAGTTCGCGCGTCGATCAATTTGATTGACAGATGCCTGCGGCGAAGAGCGGGTCCGCCCACCGCGTTTCCTCTTGCCGAGGAACAGTGCTCACGACGCAACGCCAGCGAGCGGCACGATTCATCTATGAGCCTAATCGCACAGACTATGCACACACGAACGAAGAACTAAAGGTTATATCATCACGTGGCTACGATATCTCGCAACAACTTTCACCGCTCTCATGACGTACCACTCACAGCTATGAAGCAAGCGCCCCTGGTGGGATTTTCGGCGAGAACTATTTACTTGTTTACTATTTACTTGTTTGTGGAGGCATTGTTTCTACCGATTCGCTACTACAGAAAAATTTTCAGACGTGTAATGTCAGTATAGCAGTAACATGTACATTTATTTATCTGTAATATTCCAGAGAAGCGAAACGAGCTGCACCAGAGTGCTGCGCGTGCGCCCTTGTTGCCTTCGAGTGTGGAAATTTCCATGCTGCAGGTGGAACGAAAGAATTTTCCGAAAGAGGACAAACGCGCATGAACACGCCCGTGGGAGGCGCGATGATCAGCTGGCAAAAAGATAGCGCGACAATCCCGCTGACGTCGCTGCACTGTCAAAATGTTGACTGAGTGGCGGCGCTGACGCGTTCGCACGCGGTGTTCCTGTGAAAACCGCCGCAAATGCCGCATATGCGCTTGTGACGCCATTCTCGTTCTTGTAGCCGTTTTTATCAACGCTGCTATCGCGTGCTCCGCACTGTCTTCCTGTCATGACCACCGTAATGCGAGCTCGGAGCAAACTCGTGTGCCCGAGAAGCTCGGGCCATCCTGCATAGCACCCCTGCTGTTGTAATTTCACAAATAACGCCCGCATGCCGAGAATCACATGGTCGTAAAAGTTGAAAAAAAAAAACGAAAAAAAAAAACAACACACGAAGCAGTCAAGAAGCAGATCTCGCTTTAGGTGGCACCGCTTGCATTGCCATATTGTCGTCATGCGAAACGGGGCCCTGTGTTCACAGAAGCTTCTTACGCTGTACAGTTGTTCGTAAGCGCAAACTGGAACCAATCGCGGCACTGGACGTATTGTTAGGAATGGTGAACTGAGAAATTTGGGAATTGGACTTCTGCTGTTCCGCCAACCAACTCGGGAGCTATATAGTTCCTTCTTAGTTCGAGGACTTTCCCGCGCAACAGCAATAACCACTTCGCAGGCAATGGTTGGCAATTATTTCAGCCTTTCAAGTTGGCGATTCCGCGTGTGCGGTATAGTCACCTTTTGTGGTAGACAAACGTTGGCGGAAGCACGATCGTGGTGTCGGCCCAATCATCGCCGTCCTGGTGCGACGGCTGGTGGTGGAGCTGCGGCTCCTGGTGCTGGTGATGCCTTCGGTGCTGCTGCTGCTGTTGCGGCGGCCTACGACGCTGGTGTGGGCCTCCGTGGTGATGCGGCGGTCCACCCTGATGGTCGTAGTCGTAGTGCACGGCCGTTTGATACACGACGTAGCTGTCCGTGCGCGGCTGGTCGGGCAACAGCGCGCGGTTTGGCTGCGAGTCGCCCAGTCGCTCGTCCGAGAACAGCGTGGACAGGTTGAAGTGCTTGCTCTTGCTGCCCAGCAGCACATGGTAGATATAATCTCTGCACATGCGACACACAGTATGTGAATTGTGCGCGATTACCCCGAATGGTTGGCTCGCTTAAGTTTTTCTTTGGCATATCGATATTCACTAATACCTGGGCGAATGGTCTCGTATATGTAGCATCGTCAACGGGAAAACTCCCATTTTTCCACACTTTTGTCGCATATAGGAGACGCGACAAAAAACGACTCTCGAGACCAGCGCTTGGTTAAGAGATACAAGGGGCATTGAACTAATAATCCACGCAAGCTCCCTCACGAAGCAGCCATCCAGTCTTCAACCACTGGTCGGCAGCCTTGCTCTATATAAGCCATGATACTCAGGCGAGTAAGGCCTCTAAATCAAAGCGTCACTGTAGATTGCTAGAAGTAGACTGCCTGGCTTGCACTCGCCTAACCTGTTTATTGGCTATTGTACCCGGAATGTTGGGTCTACGATGATTACACTTCATGTCTTAGCCGAAAATTGACAGCAGAGTGCAGAGACCTTAAAAGGGAGCAGCGCAAAAGACAAATCACGAAGAAAAGACAGACAACGCGTCGATGGCCAGCAACTAAATTTTCTTTTCTTTTTTTTAATTTCACAAGGGTGTGGCGTGTATTAGCTCCTATTTGTGGTCTTGTCTGATGCCGAGCTTGCGTATACCCTAAAAACAAGATGCTGCGTTTATTCTGGCGGAATGCATAATCCTTGATTCCTGGGCTACCTTTCTCTGCGTGGCGCTGTTTTTCACATTATCATGCCAATTTTGTTTTCCCATAAGACTTGCAGTCCATGTTTCGTATACAGTATTTTATGGATGGGTTTCGGTGCCGCCATATTAGGCTGTTCACCTTTCCATTTTGTATATTTAACAAGTAAACGAACAGTGCTACGGTGAACGTATACGCATGAAAATGGTTGGGTTGGTGCATTTGATGTTTCATGACCTCATCAATTACGTCGCGATATAGAAGAATAAAAAAAAAATTCGTTTAACAGCCCCTCTGAGGTACCACAAGGTAATATGTTGGGCGAGTTGGTTTCTAGCTTCCATATTTCACAGCGCAAGACGACAACCCAGTAAGTGTCTTGTGTGCCTTGTGTTCCTTACTGTGTTGTCGTCTTGCGCTGTGAAATATGGAAGCCCCTCTGAGATTAAAAAAAAAAATGTCGTTTGCTATTAGCGCCGTTGTCTGTCTTTACTTCGTCGTTTGCCTTCTTGCGATGTTCCCATTTAAGCACGTACCCGCTATAGCTCAAGCTTGTACCTTTTGCACAGATTTGCCTGTCAAGCTTAATGCTAGAGCGACACTGCTTTCCATCACGGATGACGGAATGTTGCCGTAGAGCACTTGCGTTCCTCACTGCACTTTCAGCTTCTATACACATATCCATGCTGATACCCAGGCAATAATCACGCTGGCGAACGATGCATGGCAAAGGCAGCGTTCACGCGCAGCAACCGCATTTACGTTTTTTTTTTATTTCAAATACGTGAGCTTGTCCACGGTCAGACAGCCTTTGCCCCTTGTTCGTAGATTGAAATCCAAGCCGACGCCTTACGTTTAAATTCAGAAAACGCGCTTGCAGAGTTTTCGGCAAATGGTGAAGACACAAAGTGGTTTTTCAGTTCGTGAATATCTCTAAGCCGAGGAAAAGGGGGAATAGAAACAACAAGGAGATCTAAGAAGGCATTTCTATGCGCGCATAAATGAATGAAAAAACGTTCGTAAACAGGAAGTGAGTTGTTAAACTCTCCTTTAGAGACAAAGAAAAAGCGGCAACGAAGCTCCCACCGTAAGTGGACGGATCCCTTAATTGCTATACTTATAGCGGGTTTTCAAGACTCGCAGCATTAGCACATTTCCCTAGAACCGTGCTTACCTCCTACCACGAGCGTTGAAAGCTCAAAGGTTATAACGTAAATCACATGCATTTAGCAAGAAGCGCACCAAGAAAACGCGAGAGTTGCGGCATAATGAATCGTTATATGACGTTGAGCCTTCGGCATTAAGGCCATTGTATTTTGGTGAGAGCGCCAACAAAGCGTAGTTGGCTTGCCGTACACTATGTAGTCAAAGCGCCGATTGTGTCGGCTGCTTGGCAGACCGCACCTTTTATGTGGCCAGGAAGGTCACAAACGAATCACTCTTTATAAAAGAATGGCGAACAAATTATTTTATTTTTTCTAACCTTGTGCAGCTGCAGGTTTCGATACAGAACAACCAGTATTTATTATGCCTTAAGAATCGTCGGTAACGCCTCGCTGTCGTTCTAAAAAACCGCATTGATAGTCACCGCTATGCGACAGTATAAATTGGCAGTAATTCCAGAGTGCAGCGTCAGAACGCGTTTGTAACTATGACAGAGTCAAAAGTTCCGACGAAGGACTGTCTGGCCAATTAGAGCCGTATCATGGTTATTTTAGGTCTCGTTATTGACCCATAATTGAACGTGTACGTTTTTACTCCCATTCGGTCACCTTGTTCGCGATACCTGGCCGAACTAGAGCAGGGTTCTAAGAAAAGCACTGCACCACGTTTAAGGCATGTATGCCTGATTTAGCGCCTTAGATCTACACTTCAAATGAGAAGGTTTGTAGATGTTGTGGTCCACAAGCACTGCGCCATCGTCAACTTCATGAAATACCAAGGTATTCTGCGGCTGCACGCTCCTCTTCATTAGCCGCTGTAAGGACAATGACTTGGGCAGAGAGGAGGTACTCGGGCACCTTCGAGAGCACGCGCGTTTATACTAGGGTGCAGTGACGCAACACGCGGCCTTCAGTCTGCGCAGCCACCGCGAGCACGAGGTGCGCGTTCGTCTGCGTAAAACCGCCAGCATTATTAGCCAGTCTGGCCACGGCAGCGCTTCTATAGTACGCAGCACGATGCGGTGTTTCGCACGCGGCGCGCGTAATTGAGCCATCATGGATTCACCACCGCGACGGCCGCCGCAATTTCAGCATGCCTTCCGTCGCCCGCCGCTTTCGCAACAAGCCACAGCGGCGGCTCCTTTACGCGAAGCGAGCACTCTTCCATTCGAGACATTGCGCTTTGTTTTCTTGGGGGAGAGTGGGATAAAAAAATGCGGGCATGAAATCCGGACGTACGCGCGCTCGTCCCTGCATGCACCCGCCCCGTTGTTCGGTGCTGCTTGGCTTCCTGCGCCAGAGCGATCGTTAATAGCGACCGTGAGTGCGGCGGGGCACGAAACGCCTTTGCTACCGCGGCTTACGCGGGTGCACCATCACGAGTGTAGCAGACGCACTATGCAACGGTTGCGTGACCTACCGCACGTGACCTTCAATGCAGCTCGCTTGCATTAAAAAAAAAAAAAAAGTCACATTTCTGAGTCACATCGCGAAACACCGCTACCTCTGAGTAGTCGGTCTGCGGGATATTCCGTGTATAAATACCGTGATGCTCATATATATATATATATATATATATATATATATATATATATATATATATATATATATATATATATATATATATATATATATATATATATATATATATATATATATATATATATATATATATATATATATATATATATTTCTGCACGTGTAATTCTGGGAGTGTTAGCCAGCGCCACTCGTGCTTTTCAATTGAAGCATAGTAATTATGGCATAAAGGGAAGGAATGAAAGCGAACTACTGCACATACTGTATGACTCAGGAAGGCAATAAATTGTGATTTAGTTGAGCTGAATTAGTTGATGAGCAAGGTGGCTTAAATTCATGGTTCTCGGCAGCGCGAAACATGGAGACGAAGACAGCTAGAAGTCCGTGTTCGTCGCCGCCTCGCTTTGTTCAACTATTCATCTTTTGTACAGCCCTCAAACGTGAACGAGAGAGTCGAAGTCTACACATAATCCTTACGAGCCGCGTATACTACGGCGGCCGGGCAGGCGCTTCGTCCAGCGGCCACACAAGTCTCAAGATGCACGTTGGTGCGGATACGTACGTGGGATAGTCGTCGACTTGTGCGCAAATAGTGCGTCCCGTCTCGGGGCAGTAGGGAGGCGAAGGCACGAACGCCCTCCGGCTCCTTTGCTGCGGGAAGCTCACGTCGGCGATGTAGTAGCTGGAGCTGGAGACGGCGCGCCACACGGGCCCAACTCCGCCTTCCGCCAGCGCGGGCAGAGCTCCCAGAACCAAGCCGCCCCAGCAGCAGCAGCTCAGCAGCGGCACCAGCCACACGGCGCGCAGCACGGGGTTGCTTGCCTGCGCAAAGAAATGCGTGAGGTTGAACAGAGAGCATATACTGTGCAACGCCTAAACGTCTGTTTTTGCATCTTCAGTACGAGCCACGAACATGCGAGTCACCAGCTGTCCTGAGGAAGATGATGTCAAAGGAATGACAGAATCGACCTCCGTGATGCGACACAATAGCGGCGCTGACAGGCTGCCAAGCGTATTACAGGGCATTTCAGCTGAGGCTTCCGCAAATACCTACAGACCCTTTCACTTGTGTGAGCCACTTACGAGTTTTCCTTGGGCATATGTGTGTAGCTTTGCGGCTTTGTAAATGCGTCCGAAACTCATCAAGCGGAATAAATTCTTCAAGTGACAAGGTCAATTGCGATGCGACAATTTGTAGCTGCTAATTGGTGTACCTAAAGGTTCTTTTTTTTCTACTTCGAACAATATTCTGTCTACAAGACTTTCAAAAAAAGACAAAATATATGTGATTTTACCTGTTTGATTTCTGAACCTAAGAAAAAGGACGGGGCAGTTCTGACTGTACTCACATATGGCATACAGACACATCGGAATTCTTAACACATTATACGATTCTCACATGCCGAGTGGAAAGCGTGATCGTACATGGATGCTCCGCACTCGGTTAAACGCAGCTTACACTAACCAAGTAATTGACGCGATCGCTGTTATGCGGTGTGCCCTCCCCCTCCCCCTGAAATTTTTGAAGGTTTCATGTGTGTATGTTCACTCGCGCAAACCATTGGCGTATCCAGGGTTGGGTTGGGGGTTGACACCCCCCCCCCAAAAAAAAAAAAGAAAATTCTGGCTGCGCCCCTGCTGCAACGTGCTCAGTGATTTGTATCTCAATTTACACGTCTGCATGTGCTTTGTGCCGACAAGCAGTTCTCAAACCTGTTAAAAATTTACATGGCAGCTGGTTTGAGCTGCACCTCATTCTTGGACTTTGGAGAAGCTCTGCTACTACTTTCACACAGGTTCCCGCTACCGTGTGCGCTTTATATTGTTACCTGCACATGATGTGTACGTACGTACTGTGTATATGTGTATGAGTGTGTCATGCCATGAGAAGGCTTTTCGATATGATATAGCATGCTAATATGACCAGGCAAACATCTCTCTCTGCTCCTACAGTGTGGCCGACAATATTTTCGCTACACCGTATTGTGTTTTCTAGTGTGATGAGTTTTGCAAGCACCCGGTCCTCCTCGAGCAACTGAACATGAGACAACGTTAAGTCACTGGCTTGGGTTTTACAGCGCACATCACCCACATTTATCACAAAGGTATACCGCCAGCGCACACGCAGCGTCTTCGGATTCCTCCTCCAGGCCGATGTGAATTATACCTTTCATAAGCTCTCTTAACCACCTGTAATGCGGTTTCGCAACATGAGCATTGAAATCACCTGCCATCATTCGCGATGTGCCGGTGAGCACAGCGTATGTTGCAGAATCAATAGGAGACGCGCCGCAGTGCAAGAAGTTTCGCTCGAAGAAATGTGTAACCTGTTTACGAGGCACGTTTGGGCGACATGCTTCGTGCAACTCTGTACAACCACTGCTTATGCTCCTTGGTCTGACTTTTCTGCTGTTCCACTTCGTGAGAGGCGCTGTTGAAACCAGCGCGTTAGGGTGCTGTCCCTTGTTCCCGCTCCTTTCGACGAGAGAACGCCTTGGGGAGCCCCGCGCGAGTGGTTCCTCTTGCTATAGTTTTTTTTTTTTCGCCACTGCGGCCTCCTCCCTGAGCATTTTTATTCAGGAATAATCATACAACATCGTCCAGCAGAAATGAGATCACTTGATTTTTTTTATTGTACGCAAATTTTTGTTCTAACAGGCGTTTTCCTCGACGTGTTACTACACCAGTTTTATTGTGCGATAAACAAAAATTCTGAACTATATAGAACAATAAAGGAAAGCCGAGGGGCTTTATTTTCATTTATGGAGCAACCATACGACGTCAACACGCAGGTACGGATCCAGGAAAGCATAAACAAAGCTAAAGGCTGTGGAGGGGACAGGGGCTATGTTTACTGTGCACATATAGCCTATCGAGTTGGCACAGGCGAGGAAATTTAAATGCAACATGGAGATGGATGGTGAAGTTTCGATGCCGTGACCGGTGCCCAGACTTGCAGGGTTTTATCATGGGTCCACGAGGGGCAAGCCAAATAATGCATGGAGACATTTTCCTCGACAAGTTGGGATATATATGTATATATATATATATATATATATATATATATATATATATATATATATATATATATATATATATATATATACGTTTCATGTTAATATTCATAGTCTTAAGAAACGAAAAACGAGATATGAAAGAGGAGAATGCGTAACGTTGCCGTCTATTCAACCCACAGCCTCCGAATGCGAGTGACGGTGACGAATGCCCTTCCGTCCACTGCCTCGGGTATTTACGTTGGGTGTATTCGTAACTTGACCCTGGGTGTCTCCCACAGCGCAGCTGATGAAGCCTGCATTACTACATCTGTCATATTAATTGACCCTAAATTTATAATTTATGCGTAAACTACAGCTTATAAGAACGCTCGCATGCGGCCCACAATGTTCGCAACGTGCGTTGCGGGCAACGCCAAGCCTTTTCGACGAGCGACTTAACACGCGCCTGAAAGAACACACCACGGCTTCGGTTCTCGATAATATGAGCGTCGCCTGCAGAACGAGACCAGTGAAAAGGCGGATTTACAGCCACCGGGCTCCGATTTTCCAGACATTCGTTTTCCCATTCATGGCGCTCTGCAAGCGGTTTCCGAGATCCCAGCTTTCCGATGGTATCCTTAGATGGGCGAATAAAAGTGTTATCATCGTCATGTATCATCACTGAGCGCCGTTCGATCATGCCGTGCCGAAACACGCGGAGAGCGTTGTTGGCATTTTTCGTAACGCGATCATTTTTCGCGCACCGGAGCTTGCTGGTGTCACATCATCTGCTCATCTCCCGCGAGGGAATGCACGAAAGGTCATCGATGGGGTCGTCAACAAGAAGTGGAGGCAAGGACCGAAAGCGACACACCCGGAAGCGAGATAGCACCGGCGAGACTAGTAGGGCCACCGCGCATGCGTCGAAAGAAAAGGGCCGACTGGCAATGACCCGCAAGAGAGTTGAGACAGCTGAGACGCCGGATACCGCCGGAGGACACACCACGGCGGCGAGAGTACGCGGCGAAACGTGAACGCACCTGCAGCTCCGCGGGGGAAAGCCAAGATGAAAAGATGCCGACCGGGGCGAAATGGGTCTCGTGGTCGCCGTGTTCCGATTTCCTCGGCTGCTGGCCGAGACCGTCCCGGCGATCGCATACGCGCGATCTGTCGGGGTCGCCGCATCCTCGTTACGTAACGGGTAGCGTACCCGTAGCGAGATAGGACTGGACGTTTGTCTGGCCCGCTGCTCGCCACCCCGGCCTCGAAATGTCTTCTGCCTCACGTACGTTGTCAGCAGGCTACTCTTCATGTAGCGGTGCTGTCACGCATTGGGCACGTCTAGGGATGACTGTGCTATTAGCAACGCAGGGACAAAAATATTATGAAAACATATCTCGCACGTCGTATCACTATAGTGCAAAAACTCACAGGGTCCCTTATATGCATTCGCCTAAGACGACTCGAAGGCGCAAGTCATCTTCTTTTCCTTCTCAGTCGATGTATTGATCCTCCCTCGCCCCCCTCTGAAAGCTTTCTGCAATTAACATGGTTTTGCACTGCCTCGGGAATGGGAGGAAGCTTTCTGCACCTCACCTAGTTTTGCACTGCCTCAGTGATCGGCCCACCTTTGACCAAGCGACGATGTCATGTGATGTCATCATGTGACGTCACCATGTTATGTCATCATGTGACGTCATAGCGACGTCATGGCAACGCCACAAATTTCGACGATCGGTGACGTCATATGGTCACGTCATCACGATGATTTTCTGCATCACCCATGTTGACGCCGACGCCGCGGGACGCCAACAGTCAATTTTCACATTTGATGAGGCATCTATAGGCTTTCGCCTTAATAAAACACAATACACGCCATCTACCACCTCCATGGAAACCGCCCACGAAGACACGAGTGACCGAAGCCCCCGTAGGGGATTTCTGCGCGTACTTCTAATTATAGGCGTGAGCACGGGGGGGGGGGGGGGGGGCGCCTCTCCAAACACATAAGAGGGGGGGGGGGGCAATGTCAGCGCCATACATTGAAATAATTGGGAGGAGGGGCGCTGCGACGAACCTCCCCTCCCCCCTGAAGGGAAACCCTGCGCACGCCTATGCTTCTAATGTTTAAATTGTAAAGACATACACTTCGTTCAACAAAGACATTGCTAATGCATTTTTCACCCCTTCTACCTCCTCCCCTTTTCATTTGCATGACAATCAGTCTCTTTCCCCGCTCTTTCTTTCTCGCTGAAATTGGCCAATTTCACGAAGTTGGAAATGGTGACTTGCGAAATCAAATTGTGCCCCGACGATTTTAACCCTCGAACCTTCCTTGGGCGAAACCACTACCTTAAATAAACGTGTCTCGTTCGAC
Source organism: Rhipicephalus sanguineus (assembly GCF_013339695.2). Taxonomy (NCBI): domain Eukaryota; kingdom Metazoa; phylum Arthropoda; class Arachnida; order Ixodida; family Ixodidae; genus Rhipicephalus; species Rhipicephalus sanguineus. The sequence goes on from NC_051176.1 coordinate 158,705,636, forward strand.
AACGTTCACAGACGAGTTCATCTCGTGCTGTCGAATGTTTCCACTTGGCAAACATCGTTAATATTTAACCAATATGCGTAGCTGGAATATTTAGTTCACCATCGTTATGACAATATGGTGAGATAGGAGGCGAGGTAACATCATAAAAATGCGAGCAAAAACCTTAAAGAAGACAGTAAAGAGCGTTTCCCTCTCTCTCTCTCTTTATTGTCCTTGCGTCCGACATCACAGCCACTATCCGCTCTACGCATTGTCAGCACATACGTAAGCTCTTAGATGTTCAGGTTTTGTGTGTTCCTTTCCTGGAAGAAAAACATTCTTGAAGTCTCCCATTGACGGCAATGGGCAACTTCAATGACGAAGCCGCCTTACGAACAAGTAGGAAGATAGCCGTTAATGGGAAATTCAAAAATTATTTTCTTCCTTAAAACAAAAATTGTAATGATAAAATTTGCCGTATAAAAAGAACTGTTTATTTGCTTTCGTTTGAGGTATAAAGCTGATTTTTAATTGGAGCACCACGTGGTGTAAATTGCGCCTCAGTGTGGCGCAAAATGAAGGTTTTCACAAATTCATGATTTTTTCTCGCAAGATTTACAAACTTCAGTGGTCTGAAAATATTTTTATCGACAAATATACCTTCTATAGAGTGAGTGCTGATTACTGGGATATTCATACATAGCGCAGTGTTACAAGGCAAAAAATAAAGATTTTGACAAAATTTGTGGAGGCGTGTATGGCAGAAAAATTGCAGTAATATACCTGAGACTTGAAGTACTTATGCAGACGCTTTTGCTTAATATGTAAATCAAATTTGGCATTGAAACAAAAAACGATGCTCTCAGAATTAATTTTTAAACAAACGTCACTGAGACGACATTCTGCTAAATTTGGGAGGTTGCCGCTTTACCATCAAATTTCTTCTCGCTGAAATATTCTATCAGTTTACTGTTTTCAATGCAAGAAATCAGCACATTTTTTTTTTCGATCACATTTGAGATCGTCGCCAGAATGGCTGGGATGCTTGGCATGGAATGACCCATATGTAATAACCTTCCATCACACGTTGATATTTAAACCAATTTCGCAGCTTTTCGGGAACTCTTGAGCAACATTTTCGTCTAAGTATTCATCATGTACTCTTTTAACGTTTCTTCATATGTTGCTTATTGTATATGTTTATTGCTGTGATCATGTGTCAACGATTTGCGCGCACATTGTACAGGTGTATTATAACGTCTTATTATCTTAAGTTGAAAACGTGCATAGTTTCCGAGAAATGCCTCGTTGTACTTCTTTTCCTTGTATATTGTAGCTATATTTAGTGTCACTAAAGCTTGGTTTATCAGTCAATCTTGTATTTTTACTCTACTTTTTCACTCGGCTAGTATATCTTGATTATTTGTGTATTCTGCTAGGTTTCGCAATTTCGTATATATTTTTTTCATTCTGTAACGCACAAAGCTCGCGTAGCTTGATGTGTCTGTTTCCTCAATCCCCAAAGAACACCCCCGTGTGCTTATATTTGGGTGCATGTTAAAGAACCCCAGGTGGTCGAAATTAATCCGGAGTTCGCCACTACGGCGTCCCTCATAATCACAACGTGGTTCTGGCACGCAAAACCCTAACAAATATTAATATTGTTATTAGGCAGCATGCTAAATAATAAAAAAAAGAGCGCAGTCTCCTCAGATGAAGCTGCCGTGCGGTGTACGGCCGCGTTGCGCAGCTCAAACCTGCGAGATCAACTATGGACCACCCATCAAACCCGTGAGGCGGCAAGGAGACAGGGTCTGCGGACCTCCTCGGGGGCGGCCAGGCCACGAATTTGCCGGAGTTCTCATTAAAGTTGTTACCAGCACCTGAGGCCAAACCTCAGCGTGATGCGCCGCGTGTCCAACTGCTATTAAATTTCAGTAAAAGCCATATTAATCTGTGGCACAAAGTTGACAAATTATACAGTTAGCATAATTTTGCTGTTTCTTTTTCTGTCTTTTTTTTTTTCTCGACTCGATCTGCGATCTTTCCTGCAGGAGCCATCGTACTGAAAGGGTTAACCGGCGCCGGGTATTCGCAGTTCGCACTAACTCCGGCGAAAGAATTTCTTTGTGAATTCATCTACAATTTTCCTACTTGTAAAAAAAGCACGCGAAACCATCATGCGTGATAAATATTTTATGCTAGCCGTCAAAATATTTTTGGAGGGTACGCTTTGAGTTACAAGTGTCAATAAAGACTCTATGCCTTAATTGAAACACGGAGCCCGTCCCAGATCGAACTTCTTTGCGATTAGTCTTTTTTTTCTCTCTCTCTCTCTTTTCTGGCATATTGAAAATCCCTCGTCCGAGGGCCGCTGTAGAAGGAAGTTGCATTGCGAAACAAATCACGAAGCGGTGAGGCGGCTTTGGAAAACGTCGTCTCGTATTCCATTACGTGACACCGCGATACGCGTCCTTGTCAGATTTTTACAGCCATTGTTCGGCCTGTTTCGAATAGTTTCTTCTGCTTCTTTTTTTCAAGTCAAGGCTAAGCGTGAAGTCATTGTACGCTTCGTAATACCGGTGTTTATCGCTTACGTTCAAGGAGTGAGTGAGTGAATAAACTTTATTAAAAGTCCGGACGAGGCGGGGGGAGAGGGGGGGGGGAAGAGGGGGGGGGGGAAGTGCCGTTCAAGGAACGGCACTTTTTTTTAAATCAACGTTGCTGCAATATACTACGCGCCCATGGACGCGTCGTGTACTTCTGAACGTTTGTTACATAGCCACAAAAAATTTGTATCTAAGATCAGTACCCGGCACGGTGTTCTATTGGTTATGGTGCTCGACTGCTGACCCGTAGGTCGCGGTATCGAATCACGGCCGCGGCGGCCGCATTTTAATGGAGGCGAAGTGCTAGAGGCCCATGTACTTGGATTTAAATGCGCTTTAAAGAACACCAGATGGTCAAAATTTTCCGGAGCCCTCCACTACGGCGTTCCTCATAATCATATCCTGGTTTTGTGACGTAAATCCCCAACAACAACAACAACAACAACAATTATTATTATTATTATTACTATTATTATTATTATTATTATTATTATTATTATTATTATTATTATTATTATTATTATTATTATTATTATTATTATTAGTAGTAGTAGTAGTAGTAGTAGTAGTAGTAGTAGTAGTAGTTAGCAGTATCTAAGATCAGTGATATATTATTTGTCGAAGTGACAAAAGCAAAGGTTTCTCAGTTACATTCCGGTGGGCGCTAAATTTAGAACCCCGGGTGATCAAAATTAATTTGGAGCTCACCGTGTGTCGATAAGCACCTCCTAATTCACTGCGCTGTTTCGGGACGGTACAGCCCGTAGATTACTGTATCTTCAGCGGTACATCGTTCAACGAACTTCATTCGTTGCATGTGTCTGGACCCGAACAAATTTGATCGTCAACAGAAGCTTACCTTCCCATAGGAGAAAAAAAATCCTATTGTATTGCTAATTCGTCCAGAATCTAGCTATTTAAACAACATTTATTTAACACGCAAGAATAATAAAACAAATTTTCTGTTCACTACTGCGCAGCGCAGCATACAGTGAAATAATCACGTGAGGAAAGAGTACACGCTTGTAGAATCTAGTGAAAGGGACATGCGAATGTATGCGGCCGTGGCACACGGTTATTGGTTAAGGGGACAACCACTCTCAATAACCAAACGAAACCAACAGACAAGGGAGAGAGAGAGGAAGTTCTTTAATGAAATAAAACAGAATTCTGCCGGCGTATATAAAGGCGTATATAAAACAAGTTTACTGTTCACTACTGCGCAGCGCAGCATACAGTGAAAGTGGAACAGACAGTTGAACCAAGGAATGCATGGGGGACATTATTTGTTGTTTTTAGCTCCAGTGTAGTAGTTACGACGTAATTTAGAAGGAATTAAAGTGGACGAAAAAACATCCCTTCCGTCGGTAGGTACGGAACCCACAATAAAAGCCTAAAATGCGGTAAGCTGAAAAATCAATTTGTGGCAATATGAATATAAACTTGTTCGTATTTGTTACAGTCTGAATGCGAGCCACTTGGTAAGCGTCGAGCGCCAAAAGCAGCGCGAAATAACCGCAGGCAAGAACGGGCACGGGACAGCGTTTGCCCCGTGTCCCTTCTTGCCTGCGCTTAGTTCGCGTTGTTAAATGCGAAGCATTTCTTAGCGAACTTCTGCGACTTTGAGCGTATCTATCTATCTATCTATCTATCTATCTATCTATCTATCTATCTATCTATCTATCTATCTATCTATCTATCTATCTATCTATCTATCTATCTATCTATCTATCTATCTATCTATCTATCTATCTATCTATCTATCTATCTATCTATCTATCTATCTATCTATCTATCTATCTATCTATCTATCTATCTATCTATCTATCTATCTATCTATCTATCTATCTATCTATCTATCTATCTATCTATCTATCTATCTATCTATCTATCTATCTATCTATCTATCTATCTATCTTATCTATCTATCTATCTATCTATCTATCTATCTATCTATCTATCTATCTATCTATCTACTATCTATCTATCTATCTATCTATCTATCTATCTATCTATCTATCTATCTATCTATCTATCTATCTATCTATCTATCTATCTATCTATCTATCTATCTATCTATCTATCTATCTATCTATCTATCTATCTATCTATCTAGCCGCCTACGACTTTGTGCTCTCCTGGACGTTTCGGTAACAGGATGTGTACCAAAAGTGGTGTGGCGTAGCATGACTGTATGACGAACATAAATGGCAGGTCACAACATGAAAATCATGACATTCATGTCATGAACGCCATGATTTACATGTCACAGTCTTGGTGCTCTTGCGGCCGTTTCGTTAACTTGATATACACCGAAATTAGCATGGCGTGACAAGAATGCATGACGAACATAAGGGACAGGTCCTAACATGCAAATCATGACACGCATATAATGTACAGCATGATTTACATGCCACATGCGCTGGCGGCCGTTTCACTGCCTTGATATACACTAAAATTGGTATTGCGCGACGTGACTATGTGACGAACATAAATAACAGGAGTTCATATGAAAATCATGACACGCATGTCATGTACAGCATGACTTACGTGCCCCGCTCATGGTGCACTGGCGGCCGTTTCGCTAGCTTGATATACGCCAAAATTGGTATTGCGTGACGAGACTATGTGACGAACATAAAAAACAGGAGTTCATATGAAAATCATGACACGCATGTCACGTAGAGCATGAATTACGTGCCACGCTCATGGTGTGCTGGCGGCCGTTTTTTTTTTTAGGATTGCTTTTATTTCAACGATAGATCAGCGACATCACCTAAACGTCACACAAGCTATCTCTTTGATCTCGATGCGAGGTTTGTGAATAGAGGCGGAGTTCGTGAGCCGAGGGTACCACTGCATTCGAAACAGCCAGATTAACACTTCCTCGAAAGTCGAATTGCGCCCGGAATTTCAAATGCAGCGACGTTTATTCGCTGCCGCACCAGATGCTCGGGGTATGCGATCGAAAGTACGTGGGTGCACTGTTCGGGACATGGAAACACGCTGAAGTGAACGGCAGTTGAGGCAGCAATCACTTTCAGGATTACCTGAATCTTAAAAGAAGTCGCGGCTCTCCTAACGTCACTGCCGACGAAGCTTTCTACCCCAAAGAGCGCGCTAAACGAGAGATTTTCACATAGGTCACTGCCGCGCAGACACTCTTGTTTTCAAGCAACAAAACGCAGTCGAAACCACGCTTTCTTTTTTTTTCTCTCGCACTACAGCATCAAACTGCAGGCTACAGCTTCATGTTCCACACCTTCTGTTTCTACGGGGCATGCTCATACTTTTGTACATCTCGATCGTAGCAATGTGCTCGATGTGTAACGATATACATATCCAGCACATACGAAAATGTGCGAGTGCCCGCGGTGGCAACAGAAGCTCGAGGACATAGCGTGCACATTGGCTCACTCGCGCTTCCGCGCCTCACTTCCGCGTTACGCCAGAGCAAGCTTGGTTTGCGTCTGCCGGCAGTTCAGGGATTTGCGCGGTGGCTTATAGAAAGAAGCTGGAAGCATCGGCAACGAGGGATCGCGGCGGCGGGGCAAGCTTCGCAGGGTCGCGCCCCGCGAACTGTGTCGTCGCGGCGAGGAGTGACGCCGGGGAAAACTCTGCCGCCGATGCCGGGACCCGCTGCAGGCTTCCGCGCCAGCGCGGCTCGGGGAGCGACGCCCTAAATTTCCGTTTCCTCGCAGCCGCCCGGACGCGCTGGGCTTCCTTGCGCGCCGCGGACGGAGTGAGACGATGGCTCATGCAAAGTCCTTCCCACGTGCACTTGTCGCGCATGTGTTGCCCGGGCAAGATGCGCAGGGGAGATTCGATTTCCAGGTCGCTTGTTGCCAAAGGATTGTGCGACAGCGCGCCCTGCTCTGCGAAAGCGCGCTTCTTCGTGATCGCAGAGTGAACGGAGAAGGCGAGACAGCCGCTTTCAGCATATAGATGGCAGCGGGCGTCCTCTACGTGAAGTGCATCCAACGCGTCGCGGTCGTGGCGAGCGTGCCGTTGGAAAAAACGGGTCCGTCTTTGTAACTGGGTGCTCACATAAAACAATGAGAATACATATTATCTATAGCCCTCGGCCATGACAAAAATGAATATCTATAGCCCTCTGCCTATGGTTAATCATTTTTGCCGAAATCCTCTAAGTGCATGGGGGTGTCACGGTTTCAGGAAAAGGAAGACAGTAATCGGTCCGGCATTAGCATGAATCTAAAAAGTAAACCGAAACCCATACAGGTTTTTCAGAACGAAAATAATTTTGAAGAAAAACTGCAAGTTAGACAGCACGAGAAGACGAGGAAAAGTAACACGTCACGGTGCGCACATGTTCATTGGCATATGTGTTCCTTGTCGTGTTTTCATGCTGTCTAACGAGCAGTGCGTCACACTAACCTAAGCAAACAGAAGTACGCCTCAAGAAAAATTGTTTCAAGAATGGAACTCAGTACCAGCGCCTTTCCGGACGGTCGCTCAACCTAAGCAGGAGGACGATATGCAGGGCGCAAAGTGAGGCCGCATTATTGGACAAAGCGCAGGGACATTTGAGTATTTGCATCCACGTAGGGTGTCAGTTATCATAATCGTTGTGCAGCATTAACGCTGGCACAGCGTGCCTTGCAAGTACTTCTACCGAAATTCAAGAGGCTAGCTTTTCCTTGCCGCTCAGTGGAACACGGTACCGACGACGCCACTGCTACGGACGTCACGCAAGCGAGACGAGCACTGATTTCTCTACTTGAACTTGCAGCAGTTTAAATATGACGTATTGAGGCCAAGGCGCTACTACTAGTACCATTATTATTATTATTATTATTATTATTATTATTATTATTATTATTATTATTATTATTATTATTCAGGCGAAAGCCTTAGATGCCTCATCATCACGTGATGACGTCATCATACGACCTCATCATGACGCCACATAACGCACAGTCACGTGATGGTGTCATCACGTGACATCGTCGGTTGGTCAAAAGTGTAGTAGGATTGATAGGCGGGCGAGTTGGAACTTATTCATCTTTGCGCAGCGCACGAAATTGACAAGGACACAAGAGAAGAGGACGGGACAAGCGCTGATCTTCAACTGGAAGATTTTATTTGAAAAGACAAATATATATATACAGAAACACACGTGCCACGCAAGATTACACTCGATCAATGAAACGGATTTCTTGCTCCGATAATGAGACTGATGGCTGACTTATACAAACACTATCGCACTTAGCCATGTGGTACGCCTCTGAAATCTCACGTGTGCGTTGTGGGTGGCATGCACCCACGTGAAATCTCACGTGGGTGCATGCCTTCCTTTGAGCAAACGTCCATCATCACTCGCCATCATAATCAACGCACACGTGAGATTTCAGAGGCGTACCACATGGCTAAGTGCGATAGTGTTTGTATAAGTCAGCCATCAGTCTCATTATCGGAGCAAGAAATCCGTTTCATTGATCGAGTGTAATCTTGCGTGGCACGTGTGTTTCTGTATATATATATATTTGTCTTTTCAAATAAAATCTTTCAGTTGAAGATCAGCGCTTGTCCCGTCCTCTTCTCTTGTGTCCTTGTCAATTTCGTGCGCTGCGCAAATGTGAATAAGGTCAAAAGTGGGCCGATCACGGAGGCAGTGCAGGTGAGGTGCAGAAAGCTTGCGGTGCCTCCGATCCTGGAGGCAGTGCAAAACCTCGTTAACTGCAGAAAGCTTTCAGAGGGGGGGGGGGGGGGGGGGGGGGGAGAGGATCAATAATACATCGGCCCAGAGGGTAAAAAAAAATGGCTTTCGCCTTCAAGTCCTCTTAGGCGAATGCATGAGGGACCCTGAGGGTTTTTTCTATCTGTATGCGTGTTTTCTGTGTGGTGCCTACACATTGATTGATTGATTGATTGATTGATTGATTGATTGATTGATTGATTGATTGATTGATTGATTGATTGATTGATTGATTGATTGATTGATTGCTTGATTGATTGATTAATTAAAATACCGTAGCTGGCGGCCAGGAAAGCATGCCTGATGAGGGAAAGCACGTCGAATACCTATGCGCCGTCGTCAAGGGCGTAGATATTGGAGGTGCTCCCGAGTTCGCCGTTCTCAGAGGAAGTCGAACCACCGCAGAGCCAGATTCGGCTCGCACTAACGGCGTCAGCTCTGAACGCGCACGGGAAAGGGAGGTATGCCCTTTTATTATCGTTATTATCAATATAAGCAATTAAAATAAGCCAAGTAACTACATGTATACTTGAAACGAGCCTGAATATTCACTACAATGCCGGCAGACCATTACTTATAGCATAATACTTCGTATTACTTCAGTACCCAAACTATACATTCATCGATAGACATCCCACTCGGCCGTCATCCGTCGGGTCACATTTAGCTCAAGAACGTCACTCTTCTTCTCTCCCGCGCACTTGCATCTATAGTTGAAAAGCTCTCTGAACCAGTCTCTGAACGAGTGTAGAGACGCGTTGTAAGCGGACAAGAGTTGTCTCAACAACACCGCGTGCAGCGCAGCAATACAGCTTCTGCTCGCGACCGCCAGTTATAGAAACGAGAGGAGGACTCGTTCATTGACATACTCCGATTGCCACGTACGCGACATCGGCTGAATGGAGGGATTAATGAATGCCGCAGAATGCGCGAGTCGTGTGACGCAGCCGGCGATCGGTGTGCAGCGGTTGCCCCCAGGCAAGACCTCTTTTGTCGCACGGGGTTGGTGATGCGAATTAGGTGGGATCAGATTCGTGCAGCTTAGATATTATTACTCGACGCATCACAGGACGTAGACATTACTCAAAAAGAGCGAGTTACTGAGTTGCATGAAAAAGGGAATATAAAAATTGAGTAGTGTACTAATTACTTCATTTCGAGAAAAGTATCTGAACAGAGTACTCGGTCGGAATAATGTGACGATTCTATTGATGGCTTGCGAGAAGCGTGCGCAGCGCCTCCTGTCGAATGGATTTTGTAAACGGATCTGCGCGACTTAATAACGTACTTATTGCAATTTATAAACAGATATAGTACATAAAACTTCTCGAAGCCCCAGAAATGCGAATCGTCCGCCTCGGTGGTACAGTGGTTACGGTGCACCCGAAGGTCGCGGGTTCGATCCCGGCCACAGAGGTCGCATTTCGATGAAGGCGTAATGCCAGAGGCCCATGTACGCGATGCCAGTGCACGGGTCGAAGAACACCAGGTGGCCGAAATTTCCGGAGCCCTCAAACAGCGACGAACACTAATACCATGCATAAGTGCGCGCATGGCTTTTCATCAAACTACCATGTACAGTGTGTTTGTGTATGCGCGCGCGCGATTTGGGGCATCGTTTTATGTTGCGTTCTAAACATATTATAAAATAGGTAATGACTTCCTCATTATTTCGAAATGCCGAGCAGCTTGACGCCACGGGCATAGGGAGCTTGATGAGACTGGTCAATCTTATTGTCTGGGCTTGAGATTTGCATATCACATCAGCAATCCCATATAATTGACGTGTGTTGGTACATGCTGAGTTGTCGATGTGGGTGCCTAATTCTTTTCGATTGTTCCATTGTCACTCTCGTACTTGCTTATGCACCTTCATCCGGGAGCTGCGGATCACGGCCTCTGGCGTAGGGGCGATTTGCAGTAAATGTGTTATTAGAACACAAGACATACACGACGTCAAGTGGACACTCCGACCCACAGTTACCTTTATTTTTTGTTGTAGTAGTATAGGAGCAGTGTGGAAGTAGTGGTGTCGGTGCTTAATTGTTAGGTCATCACCAAATGTGACCAGAAACGCCAAGTGAGACAGAAAGTGGAGAAGGGTTGGAGATAAAAACGAGAATACATTTATTCCAAGTTTTGTTAATGCGCAATAAAACTATCCTCTCAGGTCTTCAGCAATCCTGTACTAACGATTCGGCAGTATTCCACGTGCTTCGAACGCTGTAGGGCTTGGCTGCGGCTCGTTAGTCAACTACTTCAGAAGAAGTTAATTATAGCCGGATCAAGAAAACGTACGAGCCGTAAGTTGTCATACGTTGTAGTAAGGGTGCGAATAAGCAGCAACTGATAAAGAGAACTGTTCACTGTTCGCTTGCCCCTCGTGTGGTTGATCAGAATCGCGCTTTCGTAAGCAAAACCGTAACTCGATCTGACCAATCGTGGTTCGCTTTCTAAACCGATGTAAGAACCACACCACAGGTACTGCTGCCTCAATTCCGGACGTGCTGCGCTTTTCCGCTTGCCTCTCGAGTCTTAGTGAAGGTGGCACAACTACACATGTGAAAGGGAATAGCTAATTCAGCAACAACGGGCATGGCGTTTCGGGACGTCTCGGTGGCTGGAGTGGGCTAAGCGGGACACTGTCCCACACGTGAACCGTGGGACGAGCATGCAGGACCAAAGCAATAGAAAGGGAACGTGCCCGACTAAATATGACGTCTGGTCAGTGGTTACATTATAGGTGAAGGAGACATCTATCGACGAATGCACCCATACGATATGCCATATAGGTAAATTATGGCGTTACCGACCGGTGCTGCAACCTCTGCCTATCTGAGACTACCTCTCATCAGCGTATACACACGCTGGTTGGAACAAGCCGGACTCTTTAGTGTCAGGCAACGCTTTTTTTCTTTCGTGTATGTAAAACTAAAGACCATGCTAATGGGACGCTTGTAGTCATCACTCAGCTCTCCTCTTCACCCTACTCGCTTGTGGCAACTTTGCAAACGCTTCCCTTGGGATCAAGAGGCTTTACCGGCTCCAGTGGACCACGAGCGCGTGCGAAGAAGGTGGCGTGTGCAGGTGCCGTTGGTGTCGCTATGGGGCGTGCTAGTATCGCGCTAGACAATTCAGAGCTGTTGACATCTACTATATACGGAAGTCACCGTTTAGCGCGGTCTGAGCCAGCACTTATCTGTTGAGTTGTCAGCCCTATCAATCTTACTTCGCGGGCGTGCTTCGCGGACAGATGCTATCCCAGTTGAATATGCGCATTACCTGCATCCTATATAGCCACCAGCGAACGCGTGTATTTTAGTGTCTAGTTTTGCTTTCTATAATTTAGCTAAGGGAATAGGCCGACGTCACAAATCACACAAACCTGTCCCACACACACGAGCTAAATTTTAAAAAGTTAAACGAAATATAAACCGGGATTTATGAGTGTTTGAATGCCGTTGGGAATCGGCAAAATGTCTCGACATTAACAATGCTATATACACTTGAAAGACTGGCGGAAAATACACGTGTGCGTATGCTTCGCGGAGTGTGGCCTATGACAGGGCGATTCAACGTCACTCATGTACTCCGACCAAGATGCACTTATCAAAATCAAGACAATCAGCCTGCGCTTTCGCCTCTTCGTCAGCTAGTCGTGAGGAAGCTTTGATCCAGTATTGCCGTTCCGCTATATTACCTCAGCCATCATTCTTCCGTTAATAAGGGAAGTTCTTGCTTATGTCGGTCGTATAAAAGCGTTCGTTCTTCGTGCGGGACACCACGTACGTGCGCTGAGAAAGGGGCAGGTGTGGCGAGATCGGTGCGATAATAATGCAAGAACGCACAAGCACAGTTTCTCGGAAGCCTAGAGTCTAGTGCGATCCGCGTCGCTTATTGCAGTTTCAAAACCGATTCTCTCAGTCGAGTGTATGCATGGGCCGGAAATGATACACGCTTGTACAGCAGCTGGCCCAGGGACACACCTTTATATCTGGCATCCGACTGTTTCATTCGCGTAAGCCCGGAAGGCTTTTGTTCACTCTCTAACGAGACTATTACGAAACGCCATAAATGACAGCTGTCTTTCTTCTCGCACTGCGCTGGACGAAGACAACATAACAAAAGTGAGCTGCATGTGACGGCGATACACGGTAGAATTTTTAGTTCCAAGCCACTACAGACGTCATTATTATAAATAAATAAATAAATAAATAAATAAATAAATAAATAAATAAATAAATAAATAAATAAATAAATAAATAAATAAATAAATTCTTATCAGATATGCACAACAGTCACCGCGATAGTCTGGCGGTGGGCTACACCATGTAGCATCACTATTTTTTGTTGGGATGAAAAATACTTCAACAGGAGGGTGTCGCTAGAGCCAACGTTTCGACCAGTGGTGGTGTCTTGGTGAACATAAGACCACTTGTCGGAACGTTGGCTCTAGCGAGAGCACTCTGTTGAAGGACTTTTCACCTCTTCAGGCCTCCATCTTACCCTGAACTTATGCTTTATTTGCTGGGTTAAATGCGCAGTTGGTTCATGTTGCATAGGACATAAGATCAACTCGAAAAGTTGAGGGCGGGAATGGAGCGACACATGAATTCTGGCTGCGTTGAGTCCCCTCAAGCTTCAGTGAATCGGTGTGCAACTCCAGGGCCGTATACCCATGGGGAGAGGAGGGTACTCATGCCCCCCGAAACTATCGCTGCGGCAACTTCAATATATGTTACATATGCATATCTCAAAATATATTATATGCTTATATTATATGTGATATATGTATACAGCCTGTTCACTCGCCAGTAGAACAGTGTCTTTTACTTTTACCTGTTGAGCCCTCGAGATCGCGGCGCAGGTATTCGGCCCGCAGTGGTCTCATTTCGATGGAGGCGAGACACAAGAACGTTCGTGTACAATTTTGGCGCGTGTTAAAAAATCCAGGTGGTCGCAATCAATCTGGAATCCTCCACTACGGAGCGCCTCGTAATCATATTGTAATTTTGTAAACCTCAGAATTGACTTTATCACGCGTACAAGTAAGTGAATGTTTCGAAATGGCTGCCGCTGTCTCCAAGTAAGGCCTGGGTACGACCCTGAGCTTGCACAGACCCTATGACGGCTAAGGGTCTGTGCAGTACTGAGGATCGAACACTGTGCGAGAGATCCCCTCATATATCCGCCGTGGGGCCTTAGCTACTGTGGCGTTGGCGCTGGGCACAGTTCGATGCCGCGTCGGCCGCATTTAGATGCAGGTGGGATCGAGGCAAAAAAAAAAAGGCTCGTTCATCGTAGTTTGCGCGCGTGTTAAATAGCCTCAGAAGGTCAAAACTCTATGCGGCGTCCCTGTTGATTCCTGTGCCACTATTGACGTCTGCCGGCTTATGCATGTCGTTTTATATTCATGCAAATCATGTATACAAAGCATGATAAATGCTCAGATCTGTTTTGTTTATAACCTTGGTTTTTCATTTTTTGTTTCTCTTTTCCAATTTGAATGTATTCGTCGCGGAAAGCATCGCGAGGAATGCACTGTACACCCACGCGTACACTCACGATACATTTTCCTGTCTTAATGTTTTCTAGTATTTGCTGCTCCCTACGTTTTCACTTTTGTACGCATGTAATGGCACCGTTTTCTGGTTTTATTTTGTTTGTAATCTTATGCCACTCAAACTCCTGTTTTATTTCATAGTGAAGCCGCATAAGGCCGCATGGCCTCTAGCTACGCTTTCATTTTCTGCATATTTCTGAAGACATAAAACCATTCATTCATTCATTCATTCATTCATTCATTCATTCATTCATTCATTCATTCATTCATTCATTCATTCATTCATTCATTTATTTATTCTCGTTCGTCCGTTTATAACCCCCTATGTAGTTTCGGTACGTTAAACGCCACAATTTAATAAGAATTAACGTCTCATCATGTACTCGCTGGTTCATCCTGCCGCTCCAATATCTTCTCCTCCATATATGGCTTCATGCCTGTACATCCACTCTTTCTGGTCCCTAATATAGAATAGATTATACTGGTTCTTATTCCCGATTAGATTACTCTGATTAGAGTGATGTTACTGCATGATAAATAAGATGAAAGGAACATAGGGCAAGACACGTGGTCTCCTTTTCTGTGCACTTTCCCTTTCGCCTTGTTCACAAATGACGTTGTTTAGCGCAGCTTATAGGTTTTTTTTGTGGGTATAGAAGGTCAACTGGCTCCTCTAATCGCAAGCCTTATTAAGTATTCCTCTTCCAAAGCCGTTCTTTCGTATCGGGTCTTCGCTTAACACGCTATAAATTCGAGTACATGGTTTACAATGATATACTCAGGTGAAAGGCGCAGTCCTGATCTAACCACGCCTTTATCCTCAGTGCCGGATGGTGCATCAAAGATGCTTCTCTGACAAAACGTGCAGCAGTTTCTAGCATTTACAGCTACACGTTCTTGACGGTCGCTGCGTATCTCTGACTCTTTCTCCCCTGACACCGTATAACACTCATCGCGCATTCAATGGAATCGGCATATGTGTAGCCAGTTGCTGTGCTCCCGACTCATGCATGCTCTTTGCGCTGCCATTTCTGCCCGACGCGAGTGTCGCGGCACCTGCGATGCGCAGGACCGACTTCAGCAACACGCCGAGGACGATCCCGCGTTTCTGCGCATATACCTGCGGCCGCAAGGAAAGCCGCACACGAGCTCGGCCTCCGCAATGCGAATGCAGACAATTTCGCGGTTGCTATGGCACAGACAGATCGCTTTCTCTGCTGACGGCACCGGCATGTGTGTGCGGGAACAAAATATCAATACCAGAGCACGCATGATACACGTAGCTGGACACGGGGGCAAAGGAGCGCAAGCCAGGTGCCATATATAGTTAACTTCAAGAGAAGGTCAACACAGCGTTGGGGAGAGTGGACGACAGGAGCAAAATAACAAGATGGTTACGAGACAGTGCATGCAGCTGGGCAGCCCTATTTTCATGATAAAGGGCACGACTGCTGGTGCGACAAATGTGCGAATTAATTATTACTTGTTGTGTAGTGAATTTACCACTACTACATTTCTTTAAACGTTGCGGTAAACGAATAGGTTTACTGTGACGACTTGCATCGTCCATGACGCCAACGTGTCGTATGCAGAAACAGTCAAGAACAAAAGAGGAGATGCAGTATCGATTGTCTACGCTTACCGTACATTGGCATTTTCAGAACGAGCGGAATCTGAGGTAGCTTGTAGGCATTCATACGTTCGAAAAAAAAAATTAAGATATATTTAGTGTCCCGAGATATTAAAAAAATGGCTAGCCACAAAATTAGCGTCAACTTTACCACGTGAGTTACAGGCTTGTTAGATCTATACAGGCAGTCCTCGCGTTGCAGTAGCCATTGTTTAGGCAAGCTTGAAGATGTTCATGATTTCTTCCAGTCGGCACATGTATTCCCATTGCTTTCCACAGCCATGGATGCGAAAAGCAATGTGAATTAGAGTCGTGCGTATCTCCTAAATCCAGCCCTTGTCGCAAAAACTTAAGAACAGTATAGCGAGACCACAGAGACCAGGAGGTTACAGGGGAGTGATGCACAGCTGTACGGAGACAGAAAACGCTGAATTCTGAATGGGGGTGTACATAAAGTTATTGTTATATTTTTTAGGCGGTGCTTGCTTCTATGGGCAGACAAGCCATTGTTTTAATCATATAATAACTGGACATAAAATGTCATTAATCATAAGGATGTCGTGCAACCTTTCGTCTTCGCAATCTGATGACCTTATAGTTTTAGTCAGACATACGGACGAAAGATCGCGTGTTATGGCTAGTGCTTGGCACATCAACGATAGTACGTTCGTTTGTCAACCTTCGATTATATTGCACATAAATATGAAATGTGAAGCCTAAACAGTAATATTTTCACGTAGACACAAGCGGTTCTCCAAAGGTTGGCTCCGCCCCGTCACGGTGGTCTAGTGGTTATGGCGCTCGACTGCTGATCCGAAGGTCGCGGGATCGAATCCCGGCCGCGGCGGCTGCGTTTTTGATAGAGGCGAAAATGTCTGAGGCCCGTGTACTTAGATTTAGGTGCACGTTAAAGGGCCCCTCACCCGGTTTGACAATTTTGAGCTAACGAGCGCAATGCATACACTAGGCGTTCACGATCACGTCTGGCAAAATTTGCAACGCTACGCGCCGCGGAAATGGGTCAAATTTCAAGGTGAACGCTGCTTGCCCTTCCTCTCGCGGACGCGCGCTTTAGAGAATGAGAGGATGACGTACATGAGAAAATGGCCCTACGTAGATGGTAGTGCTGTGACGTCGCCAACAGTAGCACGTGACACTGCGATAATTATTTGACACGACATGTGTAGCTTGTGTAATTTGTTGCTTGAATAGATTAATAAAACTTGAGAGAAATAATGAGACGCACAAAGGGAATGTGTGCGTCTTTTTCATTTTTTTTTCGTGAATTGCAGCGAGATGCGGGGCTAATGTGCCTTCCTTTCCCATGCGTTCGTGTCCCCGCGGTTAGCGCATCGAGCAGACGCCAGGCCTGGAAACGAAAGTAATGTTCTGGCGCGTTCGAGCACTCATTGTGCTCATTTAATCTACCGCGTTAAAGTAAACGTTCATGCGGCACTGGCTCATGATACCGCCACTCTCGTGCCCGTACAAATGTCTCAACTTTCATGCCCGTCCCGCAGAAACAGGCAGTACACCACAGAGAACGCCAACAAAACGCCCACGGCCGCTACATAAAAAAAGGTAGCGGCCGTGCAACGCCGCTCGCGTGCTCGGGCTGGCTCGAGCACGTCATGCGCACGTGACCATGCATGCGCATGACGTGTTCATGCGTATGTGTCAAGTGAAGAGGGCAGGGAAGGGATTTGTCTTGCGAAGGCTGCACGGGGCGAGTGGCAAGGGTTTGAAACTCGCCTCCTCGCGTCATGGTTTCGCGCCGCTACAAATTATTGTTTTTCTCGGCTCGTAATGAACCGATTTGAAAAATTCTTGCGGCATACTGCTCTTCATTCGGACACAACAACTTCCAGCGTCTAACTAAAATTTGCTATGTGGCCTGGTGAGAGGCCCTTTAAAGAACCCCTGGTCAAAATTTCCGGAGCCCTCCATAACGGCGTCTCTCATAATCATATCGTGGTTTTGGGACGTTAAACTCCAGATATTATTATTATTAAAGGTTGGCTCTGGCATTCCTGAGCATGCACAGATAATTTTTACGTCAACCTTCTTTTACGCAACTGTGTGCAGTTCGTTGCGCAGGCCGAGTCTAGGTAGAGGCGGACGGAACAAGGCGTTCGCGTCAGAGTGCTTGCGTCCGCTGCGATAGATGACGCGAATTCCATATATACTCCAGGATTCGGAGTGCCCAGCGTGCTAGTCGGCCAGAAGGATCTTTCAACGTGGCGAGCCAACAAAGCGCATGGCGATCCGTTACCAGGTCGAACGGGCGACCGTACAAATACGGGAGGAATTTGCTAAGCGCCCATATACTAGAGCTATAAGCACTCCTTTTCAGTGACGGCGTTTCAGTTATGTCTGTTTCCCTTCCCTCGTTTCTGTGTTTGCAGCCTTAACTCTTTTTTTCTTTTCTGACACTCACCAAGACGATTCAGTACAGTGGCCCTTTATACCTCCGTTTTCCACGTCTCTGGTGACTTTTGCTTGAACTCGTCTGACTCGTCAGTTACGTTGTTTTTTGTGAGAGGGAAGGAGGTGCGGCGATTTTTTCTCCTATTCTTATCATCCGAGCTTTTTTTGGTCTTACGCTTCCTGTAGCAACGATGTTTTGAACGTACGATCTTGTAAAACACTTCTGCTACTATGTTAAGTAACGAGTTAATGTTGTGATGTATATGTGCAAGTACGCGATGTTCTGAAGTCGGCTGCTACTTTGACAGGGCTTGCAAAGGTACGAAAAAAAAAAGCAGTTTTTCCGCAGACATATGGTCGCACGGATCGTTCGCGATGAATATAGAACTTGGTCTTTAAAAATGCTCACAACTGTCACCACATTTCTCGGTCCCCATCTCGTTGTTAACAGCTGCTCATGAGCGATGGGTGACTTCCATGACAAGCAAACACGCTACGACGAAAGAAATGTCAGTCGATTTTTTTTTATTTACGAAGAAGATTCGCGCTAGATCTGTGCACACGTGAGTGTGCGCGCGTATGTGACGTTGCTTCCTCTTCCTTCTCAGCCCTTGCTGCACAGAAGTGACAGAACGGTTCTTTAATGTCGAACAATGGGAGTATCAGCGTATCGTCATCCCAGACAGACGGCTGCGTCTACCTATTTCCATAAATAATGGTCCCCTAAAAGCGTTATTCAGGCGACGTTGCTTTGTCCCACCTTTTGACGCACGGCAATGTGCGCAGGCTTCTCTACAAAAGCGCTTGAATTGTTGGAATGCCCAGAATTTTAATAATTTGTAGAGGTCAGTCATCTTTGGCCGGGGGTCAGGTGGAGCGAATGACCACGACAGCGTCCGGCCTGCCCTTATCGCATGCCTGTCGCCGTGTGCACTCTTCACCAGCTGTGACGCAACCAAACCCACAGCACCTGTGCTGGCCATGACGACAGGGGACAGCTGAGATCAAGATTGTCTACGCTTAATGCTCAATTGAACGCGGGTGCGAGAGTACAATTGCCTGGGCCTGTATTCACAAAAACGTCTTAAGCTAAAAATTTTCGTAAGAGAATATTTCAGCCGATCACGATGCGGGACGTATCATTAGGGAAGCCGGCTGACCAATGGGAAAACGCACTTACGAAAGAGAAGTTCTGTACATTCGGCCCCTGGTCTATATGAAGTGTTCAGCGTCGCCTCTCTAATGCATATAAAAGTACCCAACAATGGCTTGCAGTTGCTATAACACCTGACAGCCTATCTATATATACTTCCTTTCCTTCTTGACTGCACCAAATAAATATCGCCTGGAATTAAAAAAACAAAACAAGATTATGAACGTTACGTGAACGGCGCCCATTATATGTGGATGGTTTTTATTGCAACTTAAGTTAAATTACCCGCTGTTCTTTAATCTGCTTTATCGACAAGGTGTACAAATGCAAACGTAGTGGAGGATGTCAAGAAATGACTAATGACAACGTTTAGAGTAACTTAGGCCTCGTATTTTTTTTCTCGTTTAACACTTTTCGTCGATCACTTCCTGTTCTTTCTCCTCGGCTAAGTACAGCGACTTATAGCGCGCCGTCTCGCGTGCGAACGAAAAGGGCCTGGTTTTGTGGACCCTGGAAAGAGGCCTCCGCCGACTAGGTGAGCCAACGCTTGGGCGAGGTCGCAAACTCTCGCCAACGCTCCTCTGCGCCCGTCGGCAGCTGTCAGCGGCGCAAACCGTTTGATCCACGAGGCGCGGCTGCCGCGGCACCGCCTACACACTTGACCTGCTTGAGCTATCGCCAGCTAATATGCCGGTGCGGCCGGCTCGTGCGCATAGGCGTCGCGCTGCCGCGGCGACGGCTTCCATGGCAGCAGCTGCGGAGGTGTGGCCGAGCGCACGAGTCGCCATGGCACCGTGCGCACAAACCATTGCGCCTCATGTGACTTCATTTGTACTCATTTATTATCAATTTTCGCCCACCTTTCTGTATTACACCGATACGTGCATTGTAGTTCGAGGTCGTTATGAATTGTCCGCACGTGCACCTAAATCTCTTGAACCATCTGTCGGTTGACCGCACGGCATGCACCAGAGAAAGGTGTGTAGGAATGCATGCACCTTATATCTAGCGTCCAGGAATATTTTTTTTTTTTTTTGGGGGGGGGGGGGGGCTTGCTGAAAGTTTTGATCATTTGAGAAAAACACCTATTTTTATTATTTATTTTCGCTAAAACACCTCCCTCCATGGGGCTGGTGGCGTCTAAATAGCTTTGCGCATAATGGTCGCGCTGACTTCAGCCAGAGGGCAACCCACCATGTTCCATGCTCGACTTCAGCCTCTGGCTGAAGGTTGCCAGCTGCTCGAAGCATTCTGAGCGAATGATAAGTATGCTTTATCACCACAGGTTGCACGATCCCGATCTTGGTTAGTGCGAATAATGTCTTTTCCGTCCACTCTCTCACAAGTTCGGCCCACCCACAAATATTGCTAGAAATCACTGAAGTTACTTGTAAATATGCAACCCCTGTGAAGTTATGCTGATTTACTTAAGACCATGGTCCTATTAAGAACACGCCGTTAAGGGGGACTCCAAATTAATTTCGCCTCCTGGGGTTCTCTAACGCGCACCTCAATATAAGCACACGAGCGTTTTTTTGCCTTTTGCTCAGGTCGTAATGCCGTCACTGTGAGGATCAGACACGCTGCTTCGAGCAAAGTGGCACAACACTGCACCAATTAAGCTATACCGCAGGTCAAAACACTGTCGTACACAGGTAGTATACACCTGTTACGGTAGAAAATCTGAAGCCTCTCAATTTCATTTCGTTCATTAGTTAATTTAATTTCTCCAACGTTAAGAAAGTGTGTATATTGTTGAAGGCAGTTTTTATACTTCCTCTTTATTGTTGTCCGTGGGCAGTCCATAGACATTGAATCAATGCGAAGCCAAAATTTTGTGAACTGTCCAGCGTGGGGACCATTATTTTGTTCCCATACATTGAGAGGATGATACCCTACACATCAAGAAAGGGCCTAAAAGGGCATCCTGTAGTAGACGACGCGTACATCCGGTGGGTTCTTCAGCTTCGTTGAAATGTCGGCTCCTCCACAGCCCAGGATGAGCGGAGACGAAGTAGTTTCTATACATACGGGAGGTTGTGAATGAGATAAGGAAGAGACGCTGTTTCTATTCCCGATAGGACATGCTATGGAAACCTTACGGCACCGACGTACAGCGAGCCAACCGTCGAGCAGTGGGATGCTCGGCTGGCGAAGCCCGACCACACTTGGCGAAGATGTCGCCTGCTTCTTAGATGAACAATGTTTACCACTACTGATACTACTACTACTGGTGCTGCTGCTGCGGCTGTCTCGTATAGCTAAGAATAGTTGTCTATAACTGCCTTCCGATCTCAGGAGATCCAATATGGTCAAGCAAAAAGTAATACCACGCAGGCATGGTGACTTGTATACTTCTTCACGAATGTGTACTGGGTAGGCCGTATTGAGGAGGAACACCACGTTAGTGTTCAAGAGATCACAGCAGCTGATGTTCGGCATAAAATGCAGAAAATTCTTTCATTTGTCGTCATCATTATTAGGTGTCATATACGTCACATTTCTTAAATTATCACTTACGATACTGTTGGCCGTAAGACATTTAAAGAGTGCGTGTTTAAACAGTAACTTACATCAGTGAAGTGGGAATAACAGAAAATAGGCAAACTAATCCTTTGAACAGTAGTATAACACATCGGCAATCTGATTTCTGACTTCTACGTACTGAGAAACACCCAAGTTAACGATACAGAGCATATGTCGTATATGGCAGCAGCTGAGAAAAAAGTATGCGTATTATGTACAAGAATAGAAGCAAACATAAACATTCATGTTTGTACAATGACTTCATTATGTATTTTTCGAAGGTTGCAGCTGTTTCTACTCGTGCGGTAGAAATATTGGTAGTTATGCAGTTTTGAACACTACTGAGGCGTTTCCCCTAAATACGGTCGACCTTGTATGCGTAAGTACATCCGTCATTGGACCCATCCACGTCTATCGCCAGCTTTGTACCTTTATCGCAACGTGATAAAACACCAGTCCTTTCGCGCCTTGTCCCCAAGTAAATAAAACTGAGCAAAATAGATATTGCCTCAGATAAAACACACGAATCAGGTTTATCTCGAAACACACAGCGCACGCTTCTTTGCGCCACAGTGCGGGCGATCGGGTTGGCACCATTAGTCAGCGGCACCGACAAACCTTCGAGCACGCTCGATACGCACAATGGGAGTGCTGCCTCACGACCTGGGCTACAAGAATGAGAACTGGGGTGAAATATACTAGCGCCAAACGACGGGCGGGTACCGATATGTGGTATACGTGCGCGAAGTGAGAACGCGAAGGTTTGAGTTTGTCAAAGAGCGCTCCAAGAAAAGCATCGAGAGGAACGACGTGAGCACGCTTCCGGACTTTAACCGAGGGCTCGGTCTTATATGTGAACTGCATGTCTATAGGAGGCCCTGGAAGTAGCGTTTTGCCCTTTCTCTGATTTCTTCACTGCACATTTTAATTCATCGTCTGCAAAATCTGTCCTCTCTACGTAAATGCCTAGTGCTGTGACGTAGCTAATTGCTGGGGTTTTACGTGCCAAAACCGCGATATGATTATGAGGCACGCCGCAGTGGGGGACTACGGTTTAATTTTGACCACCTGGGGTGGTGTAACGTGCATGAGGCTAAATCTAAGCACACGAGTGTTCTTTGCATTTCGCCCTTATCGAAATGCGGCTGTCGTGGCCGGGAATCGAACCCGTGCCCTCGAGCTTAGCAGCGAGACACCTTAACGCTAAGTTACCACGACGGGTCATGACGTAGCCCGGAGTATTCTCCGGCGTAGGCAAAGAGAGCGAGGAGAGGAGGGGGGGGGGGGGGGAGGCTTGCTTTTTACTACTTTTTACTCATGGTTGCCCACTGATTGTGGCGCTGCGCTGCTGAGCTCGAGGTCGTGGGCGCGATCGCGACTGTGGACGAAATGCGAGAACTCTCGTGACCTTATATGTATTTATGTGCACGTTAAAGAAACCCACGTGGTCAAAGTTAATTCAGATTCCCTCATTACAGCGGGCCTCATAATCAGACCGTAGTTACGGTACTTAAAACACCAGAATTTAATTTCTAGGAGGCTTACATGAAATAGCATTATGGAGAAAGGGAAGATGCTATTAGCGTTATCGTTGAATTGAATTACATATAGAGGAAAATGTACACCTGCACAATGCTGCAGCAGTGTGACCAGTCTGGTGCAAGTTACCACTTTCATGGGGAAGCATGCTGAAGGCAGAAATATAATTCTCCATATGTTACACTCCCTTAATACATTTGATAATATAGCTGAAGCTGCGCCTCCTAATTGTTCCGAGTTTTTTCTCACGCATAGCTGTATGCGCTTATGACGATTACCCCTGTCCCTTGTTCCGTGCAGATGTCGATATGAGAATTGTTCTTCTTAGATCACACACTGCAAACAGCCGGCGGCTTCAGTGCAAAGCACGCTTGTATTCCTTGCACAATGCGGCGCCCTCTTTCTCGACATGCCACACACGCGCGCGTATCCATTAACATATTAGATACGAGTGCGCGTGCAAAAATAAAAGCAAAACCGAAGAGAAAAGGCCCGGCTCCCGAGTGCGAGTGCCACAAAGCGTGACTCTGTGTGGCTATGTGGGTCAAGAGAGTGATCAATACGTCTTATAGGCGAACGGCGAGCCCTCGCCAGAGGCACAGTTCAATCTGCTGGGAGCCGATAGGGCTCGCGCGATTCGCAAGCCGCGTCCTACAGGCGCTGCACCCACTCACCTGCCCGCACTCGACGAGCGCTCCCAGCGCCAGGCGAAAGCCTTCTGGCGCGCGTATACGCTCACGTCCGGCCGATAGCATCGTCTGCGACGCGGTGCGGAACGCCAGACAGCGCGAGTCACGGTGCAAACTTTTTTAAATGCGAAGCATTTCTTAGCGAACTTCTGCGACTTTGAGCGTATCTATCTATCTATCTATCTATCTATCTATCTATCTATCTATCTATCTATCTATCTATCTATCTATCTATCTATCTATCTATCTATCTATCTATCTATCTATCTATCTATCTATCTATCTATCTAGCCGCCTACGACTTGGTGCTCTCCTGGTCGCTTGGTTAATCGAATGTACACCAAAATTGGTATGTCGTAACATGACTTTATGTATTTGATCCCTTTATGGCCGTAACATTTACTCACTTCATGACGGCAGCTTGCATGGAATACCCGCCACGGTGGTCTAGTGGTTATGGTGCTTGACTGCTGACCCGAAGGTCGCGGGATCGAATCCCGGCAGCGGCGGCCGCATTTTCGGTGGAGGCGAAAATGATTGAGGCCCGTGTAATTTAGATTTAGGTGCACGTTAAAGAACCCCAGGCGGTCGAAATTTCCGGAGCCCGCCGCTACGGCGTCCCTCATAATCATATCGTGGTTTTAAAACGTGAACCCCCCCCCCCCCCCAAAAAAAAAAAATAACAGCTTGACATGGAATGCGAAAGAGTCCAACGCTTGGACGTGGCTGTAATAAATCGCACACGCACATATATCCAAGTATCCACCATACGATATTAAGGATTTTCTTTGTGGCATGACTCATCCGAGAGGGTGGCATCCTTTTCAGAAATCGGAATTGACTGGCTCGCGTATGTGAAATCTATCTGCTTATGCTGCTGGTGAAGCAATAAACAAATGTTCATTGGGAATAGTAAAGAGAGGAACAAATCTGATTTCACTTACATCACTGATTTTCACTTTACCATTGTAGAAGCGAAGTTTTGCCAGAATAAAGTGAGACTGACTAAACAGAAAATATTTTTCCTTTAAATCAAGGAAACGATTTTCGCCGTTGAAAAAGTTATCTGTGGTAAAAAATAAAATTTTCGCCCGTTGTGTTTTCATATTTATTTCTTACACTGCAGGTAATTCCTCATGTTTCTCTACGCGACAATATATTGGTAGATGATCCAGAGATGACATGAACTAGCCTTCCAACTATTAAAAAACATAACAATAAAGATTAAAGAGCCTAATGTTATAATCGTGGGCTAATTGCATTAACAAGTCAAGGCTCTCTATATATTCATTTCAACTCATCGGTTATCGAACAGTTTGTCCGCAAATCAAAGTTGACTTTCCCATCCCATGCTAAATTTGTTGACGCCATGGCATAGTGAAATACTTTTTCTACATGATTCAAAGACCACAGTGCAAGAAAAAATTGGAGGATAATACGCAGCGGACGCAAGACTTATTTGCTCATTAAAATGGCCAATACCTTACGATCATCTTGTTCAAAACCGATGTAAGACCAATTCACGGCGTCTGGAATGGTATAGGACATAAGTGTTGAAGTCCTTACACGCATTGATATGTCGTCGCCACAAAGAGGTGGTTTTGTATGTTACTTCAAGATACTGCATTTTTTTTTTCAAGGCAGAGAGAACTTAATTAAATTCTGGTGTTGTACATGCCAAAGCCACGATATGATTACGAGAAACGCCGTATCGGGGGACCCCTGATCTATGGGCACACCGGCGCTTTTTTTTGCGTTTAGCCCACATCGAATTGCGGTTGCCGTGGCCGTGAATCGCACCCCGGTTTTCGAGCTCAGCGGTGCAGCACTCTAGCCACTAAGCTACCACGGCTGGTCATAGGCGAAAAGGAGCGAAAAGCGACGTCGATAGAGGAGTAAACAAAGATTTCATGGTTTCTCGGACTGTCCTGTAAAAGAAATTCCGCAATAGCCTTACCGAGTGAACGCGCTACACATGACGCGCATAACTAAATTAATCGCAGCTTTTTTTTTTCTTTTTCACCCTTGCTGGAAAGTGTATTTCGCCTCTCCTCTTTTAACCAAATTGCACCAGTGCAAAGTAATACAGCATTTCTCACAGTACATGCGGCAGTACATGTCATACGACTCGGACAGCTAAGCATTTATCTTAGAATCGACGGGGTTCCTTTCGCCGCCAAACACATCACCGCTTCTTGGCTTCCGCGCACGGAAACGATATACTGAGAAAGTCTTCTAACCGCTATATCTTTTCCAAATGACAGCTATGCGTCGTTATGAAGCTGCAGTGTGGTGATTGCGGATGAAATGACCGCTGAATTATTGGAAAAGGGGCGTGAATTATTGGGAAATATTGAGGAGGGGGGGTGTTCTCGCTACCTCTCAACCTTTTGTTTCATATCTGCTACTTCGTCCCCGCAGTGAAAAGGAATGAAAACGGAATAAAAAAAGCCGGCAGATCCCACGCATTGTGGGAATCGATGTAATGCGAAGCAGCCAGCAAAGAGCTGCATACATCGTCTTGTATGTCACTAAGGAAAATGCGTGTCATGGTTTTCATGTTAACTCCTATTATTTATGTTCCTCACACAGTAACGTCACGCAATACCAACTTCGGGGTAGATCAAGCTAGCGAAACGGCCGCCAGCGCCCCATGAGCGTGGCACGTAAGTCATGCTGTATATGACATGCGTGTCATGATTTTCATGTTAACTCGTGTTTTTATGTTCGTCACACAGTCACGTCGCGCAATACCAATTTCGGGGTAGATCAAGCTAGCGAAACGGCCGCCAGCGCCCCATGAGCGTAGCACGTAAGTCATGTTGTACATGACATGCGTGTCATGGTTTTCATGTTAACTCTTATTATTTATGTTCCTCACGCAGTAACGTCACGCAATACCAACTTCGGGGTAGATCAAGCTAGCGAAACGGCCGCCAGCGCCCCATGAGCGTGGCACGTAAGTCATGCTGTACATGACATGCGTGTCATGATTTTCATGTTAACTCGTGTTTTTATGTTCGTCACACAGTCACGTCGCGCAATACCAATTTCGGGGTAGATCAAGCTAGCGAAACAGTCGCCAGCGCCCCATGAGCGTGGCACGTAAGTCATGCTGTACATGACATGCGTGTCATGATTTTCATGTTAACTCGTGTTTTTATGTTCGTCACACAGTCACGTCGCAAGATACCAATTTTGGTGTATATCAAGCTAGCGAAACAGCCGCCAGCGCACCATGAGCGTGGCACGTAAGTCATCTTATACATGACACGTGTATCATGATTTTCGTGCTAACTCCCGTTATTTATGTTCGTCACACAGTCATGTCGCGCAATACCAATTTTGATATATATCAAGCTAGCGAAACGTCCGCCAGCGCACCATGAGCGTGGCACGTAATTCCTGCTGTACATGACATGCGTGTCATGATTTTCATGTTAACTCGTGTTTTTATGTTCGTCACACAGTCACGTCGCGCAATACCAATTTCGGGGTAGATCAAGCTAGCGAAACGGCCGCCAGCGCCCCATGAGCGTAGCACGTAAGTCATGTTGTACATGACATGCGTGTCATGGTTTTCATGTTAACTCTTATTATTTATGTTCCTCACGCAGTAACGTCACGTAATACCAACTTCGGGGTAGATCAAGCTAGCGAAACGGCCGCCAGCGCCCCATGAGCGTGGCACGTAAGTCATGCTGTACATGACATGCGTGTCATGATTTTCATGTTAACTCGTGTTTTTATGTTCGTCACACAGTCACGTCGCGCAATACCAATTTCGGGGTAGATCAAGCTAGCGAAACAGTCGCCAGCGCCCCATGAGCGTGGCACGTAAGTCATGCTGTACATGACATGCGTGTCATGATTTTCATGTTAACTCGTGTTTTTATGTTCGTCACACAGTCACGTCGCAAGATACCAATTTTGGTGTATATCAAGCTAGCGAAACGGCCGCCAGCGCACCATGAGCGTGGCACGTAAGTCATCTTATACATGACACGTGTATCATGATTTTCGTGCTAACTCCCGTTATTTATGTTCGTCACACAGTCATGTCGCGCAATACCAATTTTGATATATATCAAGCTAGCGAAACGTCCGCCAGCGCACCATGAGCGTGGCACGTAATTCCTGCTGTACATGACATGCGTGTCATGATTTTCATGTTATGACTTGTCATTTATGTTCGTCATACAGTCATGTTACGCCATACCAATTTTGGTGTACATTCGATTAACCAAGCGACCAGGAGAGCACAAAGTCGTAGGCGGCTAGATAGATAGATAGATAGATAGATAGATAGATAGATAGATAGATAGATAGATAGATAGATAGATAGATAGATAGATAGATAGATAGATAGATAGATAGATAGATAGATAAGCTCAAAGTCGCAGAAGTTCGCTAAGAAATGCTTCGCATTTAAAATACTTTCTTTTTCCTGTAATATGTGACGGAATTAAGGCACGAATAGAAGGAAGGAAGGAAGGAAGGAAGGAAGGAAGGAAGGAAGGAAACAGAAAAAGGAGAAGGCAGGGAGGTTAACCAGAAACACTTCCGGTTGGCTACCCTACACTGGGGGGTCGGGGAAGGGGAATAGAAAGACGAGGAATAGAGAGGAGGAAAGAGAAAAAAGAGAGAGAGAGAGAATCTAGACTAAAGAGCGGGGAAGAGTTGGGGCGGCTATGCACTAACTAATGGTGCGAAGACTGAGGAAACAGCGGAGCTGGTGGCCTTGCCCTTCCCCTTTACCACCACCTTGCTTTACTATGCTATACATGGCTATGCTATGCTTTACCCTCTCCCCTCCTCGTCTCTCCGCTCCTCAGCATCACCTCCCTTTCCCACCTCCTTGCTGTACTTAGTATACACTACTATGGCATTCTTTCCCTCTCTTCCTCTCTCTTTCTGTCTTACTCTATGTTTTTTCTATCTCTTTTTTGTTTCGGTTTCTTTCTATCTCTTTCTCTCTCAGTGTATTTGTTTATCTGTCTTTCTATCTTTTTTCTGTCTTTCTTCCCTTTCTTTCTCTCTATTTCGCTCTTTCTTTCTATTACTTTCTTTCTATCTCTCTTTCTCTCTGTCTCTGTACTCGCTCTCTCGCCCATCCGAGTTATTGCATCCCACGCCGGACGAATGGGCGCACGTGTTTTAGGAGCGAAGCAGAACATGAAGAAGAGGACGAAGACAGCGCGCGTAGTCCATGATGATGATAGATTTTGTTCACGACTAACGGGATTTCTCCGAGCATAAACAGCTCCGCTGTTGAAATAGATAAAAAAAATGTATGTTACTAAAATTGACATACTTTTTTTTTTTGTAACGTGCAGTTCAGATATATACAGAATACATTTAGGGAAAACAAAGTGTGACGAATGGCTTCTAACTTGCGTTTGTCATCGCTTGTCGCGTGTATTCACATTTCCGAGTCAGCCAGTTGGATGAGCTGGCCCACGGCAGTACAGCTACCTAGCAAGTAGAGTCAGAAATAATGTACGTAAAGATATATCCTCTTCTGAGCGCGACAGCTCAACTGAATATCTCGACAGCTTTCGACAAGCTCCGTAAATAACACGCGTCACTGGCAGATATTTACGCTTCGCAAAATGCTAACGAAGCCTCTTGCAAGTTTCTACAAAAGTTCTAGAACACGTATCTATTTTTTTTTTTTCATTCTCCTCGCATACACCGACCGCATGGAGAAATGAGAAAACCGTAGATCACAAAAGATTTACTCGACAAAACCCGAATTAAGTACAAAACGAACGCCTTCTCTCGACCGAGCTAGAGTTATTAACGTAGCAAAGACATTAGACAGCTAGAATAGTATATTTTAACAACCCGTTTCCAGACACTGCGGACAAGTCGGCCCTAACTTTTAAAGGGAATTCAAGACAATGTATAGAACTTTGACGTCACATAGCAATATTAATGAGT
Organism: Rhipicephalus sanguineus; assembly: GCF_013339695.2. Taxonomy (NCBI): domain Eukaryota; kingdom Metazoa; phylum Arthropoda; class Arachnida; order Ixodida; family Ixodidae; genus Rhipicephalus; species Rhipicephalus sanguineus. The sequence continues at coordinate 158,735,413 of NC_051176.1, forward strand.
TTAAAATGGCCAGCTGGTACATTACAAAGTTTCAAGCAGCGCTGCGTACGGGAAGAGACGGGAACACGACAGCGTTGACCTTCAGCCGATGCTTATTGCGTCGTTCGAACTAAAGTATGTACTTGCAGGGGGGAGCGTATCATGACCTCTTTGTAGGCTTATCTCAGTGGGCAGCTGTCAATGAATTCCACCTGTTTATCTAATAAACTGAATCAAGGCGTGCTTACACACCTTCGATCAAGGACAAGGGATATTAAGCCAACAGGATTGCAAAAAAAAAAAAAAAGTGCGGCGTGTGTAAGCACACCTTCAATCAGTTTCATCAGCACACCTTCTATCAAGGCGGGTGGCTCAGTGGTACTAAACGTGAGACTGCTTAGCTGTGCAGTTCGTATTGTTTCGCATTTTCAATCCTTCGGCACTGTATAAGTGATGCGTGCGCTAAAAGACGCGCATTTCAATATAGCACAGTAAACAGCACCGTACGTCATGCACAGGCGATTACCACGTTCTTCAGATGCTCATATGTACTACCTATAGTAGTGTACAGTTCTGGCGGGACGGAGTTTCAAGTTCTGTTCACTTCGCTCAAGGGTCTCGGAACATTGTAAATAACGCATCTAAGACACACCGCAACGCCAGTGTTTTGCGGCTTCATACACTGTCTTACACTGTAAACTATCAACGCGTACGAACCCTCCTTACGTGGTGCATGCATACAGGAGGGGAACTGCACTGTCCCCACGTGTTTGACAGCGCTGTGCGATCGCACAGAAGCCCGCGGCGTTTCGCTCGCTTTATCTCGGGCCGCCGGGTCACCTTGTTGGATCATCCGGGCCGAGCGAAACAAACAGAGCAACGAGAGCTCGTAACTTTCCGTTTGCCCTTTGAACCCACGTTGCCACTCTCTCTCTCTCTCTCTCTTTGCTTCGCCTGTTTTTCTGTGTGGTCATGTCTGTAGTGTCACCAATCGGGAAGTGTGTACGCGTGTGCCTTCGCGCTCTCTGGGGGATTTCCCCTCGAGAGCAACTTCCGTGCCTCGAAGTCTGGTGAGAGCCCGTATGTACCTGTACCGACCATGTAGCTCCGGCATCGTTTTCTGCACCGCGCCCTTTTACGAAAAAAAAAAAAAAGAAGAAAGAAAGGAGAAGGAGCAGCGATAAAAAGGGTCGTTTGCCGCGCACCTCGAGGGTCCCCGAGTTGAACGAGTGAGTGCTCGAGGCGGCGCGGGTGAAGGCGGCCGCGCATCCGCAAAGGTCACCGCATGACGTCTGACCCCAAAAAGACGCGGAGACGACGGTGAACGCCCGCGCAAAGCACATGTGGCATGTACAGTGCTCTCTGATCTATAACAAAAAAAAAAAAGCATACAGAAAGAGAAATAGCTAGAGAAAACACGGGTTCACTTGTAAATACGGAAAAAGGAATATCATCACAGCAGATATAGCTGTGCCGCTGTTGCTTTTAGCATCGCGGAGCAGCTTGCAACCGGTTAGTTGAGCGACGCGTCACGAAGAAAATGATATAAATAAAATAAAACAAAACTAGGGAAAATCGTCGAACCGATAACTTAACGACAAACTTGCTCCATAAATGATCGTAACGAATCTCTCTCGCTCACTCGTTTCGTCGAATACTATACCTTGTCACTTGTCGCGGGTGTTGCACACTCCGTTTTTGGCATGATGGCTGTGTTCGTTTTCGTGAGGTTCGAGATGTTTCCCCAACGTCGCTTTGGTGGTCTCTCCGAGTGGAATGGTCGTTAGCGGAAATACCGTGCGTGCGTGTGTTGTGTTACGCGTAATTGTTACTGATTTCGGCTTCCGATTCAAGAGTGGTCACGAAGCTTGAAATTGATCATTTTAACGTCGTGCGTTCGAACCTCGCGGCCTAGTAGATAGTATAAGCGTAGTTCCACACTTTTAAACAGTGCAAACGAGGATTGTCAAAGTTATACAGTTCTTTTGTTGTTTTTTCTACCGCTTGCGTCTGTGCTCTTTTCTGGTCTAGATTTGAAGCGTCGTCGAAGCTGCGCCTCGCCTTCCGGCATGACAGCGAGAAACGAGGCTGAATACGCAAACACGGTCGGTGGTTATGGTGCTCGACTGCTGTACCGAAAGTCGCGGGTTCGATCCCGGCCGTGGCGGTCGCATTTCGATGGAGGCGAAATGCTAGAGGCCCATGTACTGTGAGATGTCAGTGCACGTTATAGAACACCAGATGGTCGAAATTTCCGGAGCCCTCAACTGCGGCATGCCTCATAATCATATCGTGGTTTTGACTCGTAAAACCCCAGATATTATTATCCACTACGGCGTCCTTCATTATCATGGGACGTTAAACCTGAACAATTATTATTATTATGATTAAACCTGTAGCGCCACCGACATCGACGGGATTAGTGAAGAAAGAAGAGGTCGGACGTGACCTCGTGCGGCGCGGCAGCAAGGCTGGCGCGAGGGGCGCAGAAAAATAAAGAAAAAGTTAGTTGGTTTTAGGCTTCGGCGCTAGACGGACGTGTCGAGTCGTTTTCTTATGTGTGCTCCACAAATTGGTGACCCGGACGTTTGGATCAAGTAGCAACTTGTGCCTGATCATAACGTGCAACACGAAACAAAAAGACGTGGAGCCATGTCAACCACCGGCAACGAACGCCAGCAAGCCTCGACCAACTCGGTCAACGCCGAGACCTCTTCAACCGCTGCGGTTATTTCGAACACCATCCGACTGCCAGAGTTCTGGGAACGGAATCCCTCGGCGTGGTTCATCCAAGCAGAGGCCCGTTTTGAACTCTCGCGGATTACGTCCCAGACTCGCAAGTACCTCCTCGTGGTCGACGCGCTTCCAGCGGCCGTCATCGACGAGATTTCCGACCTTCTCCATTCGTTCGCGCACGACCTACCAGAGTCGCCTTACGACGTAATTAAGGCTGCTATACTGGACCGCACGGCAATGTCGGAACGCACACGGTTGCAACAGCTACTCTCAATCGAACAACTCGGCACTCAACGGCCAAGCCAGCTACTGCGTCGATTCCTTAATCTGCTCGGCCCACGCGTTTCCACTACGGACAGCACCTTCGTCCGTGAGCTATTTCTTCAGCGCTTGCCCACCCAAGTCCAGATGGTGCTGGCAACTGCTTCAACCCAGAATTTGTCAGAGCTCGCTACATTGGCTGACAAGGTTATGGAAGTTGCGAATCCACTTCCAGTGGTTGCAGCTGCGAATTCCGGCTTCAGCATCGCACGCCGTCAGCCCTTCACTGACAAAGCGGTCCGAGCCAGAATCACCATCATTTCCCGTCGCTGAGTTATGCGACAGACTGGAGAAGCTTCTGGTTGCCACTACTCGTAGGAGCGCTTCTCCTCCTTCACGTCGACGTCGCCGTTCTCCATCTTATCGACGTTTCCCATCCATCGAGAGCCAGCGCAACAGTGCATCACAGCAGTCTATCTGCTGGTACCACCGCCGTTTTGGCGCTCGCGCGCGTCGCTGCCTCCTCCCTTGCACCTGGTCGGAAAACCGTCCGGCCGACCGCTAGCGGCGACAAGCGGTCACGGGCCTACCCCATGTCGCCTCTTCTATGTCAACGACAAGGTCACTGGGCAACGCTTCCTAATTGACACAGGCGTACAGGTCAGCATTCTCCCTGCTACACGAATGGATCGCACCGCTACTCCCATGCTGTACTTGCAAGCTGTGAATGGAACGCGGATTCCAGTATTTCGACAACGGTCGCTCACCCTCAACCTGGGACTACGAAGACCGTTCCGCTGGCTGTTCATGGTCGCCGACGTTCCTTCTGCCATTATCGGTGCTGATTTCCTCACCGACCATGGCCTCATTGTCGACGTCAAGCGACAACGTCTCCTAGACGCGACAACTTACCTCTCGGTGAAAGGCACTGCTGCGCCGGGAACCACAGATTTAGCCCTCTCTTGTGCTACGGTTTCCAATGAACCCTTCGCGGCTTTGCTACGAGAATTCCCTGACATCACCGCACCGCCTAATTGGAAAAAAACCAGTGTGCCACGACGTACATCATCACATCGTTACTGTCTGACCTCCTGCTTTCTTCCGGCCACGTTGACTTGCTCCGGACAAACTCAAGGTTGCACGTGCAGAATTTGAACATATGCTGGAATTGGGAATTATTCGCCCGTCCGCAAGTAACTGGGCAGCTCCACTCCACATGGTGCCCAAGAAATCGGGTGACCGGAGCCCATGCGGAGACTACCGATCTCTGAACACTAAGACAATTCCGGATCGGTACCCGTTACCCAACATACAGGATTTCACTGCCGCTCTGCACGGCGCCAACACCTTTTCGAAGATTGACCTTGTCCGCGCCTACCACCAAATTCCCATGGCCGAATCAGACATACCCATGACGGCTATTACAACACCATTCGGACTCTTCGAGTTTTTGCGAATGCCGTTCGGTCTCAGGAATGCCGCTCAGTCCTTTCAACGTTTCATTGACACAGCCACGCGTGGTCTACCCTTTGTTTTCGCCTACGTCGACGACTTGTTGGTGGCCAGCAAATCTGTGGAAGAGCATTTACAACACCTTCGTTGTCTGCTACAACGACTATCTGACCACGGCATCGTCATCAACGCCTCGAAAAGCGAGTTTGGTGTCACTAGCTTAGCCTTTCTGGGACATCACCTGGACACCAGTGGCATCCGCCCACTTTCATCAAAAATCGAAGCAGTTCAGAGCTTTCCTAGGCCCACAACGATCACGAAGCTGCGGCAATCCCTCGGCATGATTAACTTTTACCGCCGCTTTATCAAGAACTGTGCCGATATAGTGGCGCCTTTGGACCGTCTGCTTACCAGCAAGAACAAGACGTCCTTACTCCCTTGGGACTCCACTGCTGAAGACGCCTTTATCAAGATCAAGGGTGCGCTCGCCAACGCTGCCTTTCTTGCCCACCCCAACCCCACGGCATCCCTAGCTCTCATGAGTGACGCGTCTAGCACAGCCGTGGGAGCGGTTCTCCAGCAGCGTGTTGACAACTCATGGCAACCATTAGCGTTTTTCTCCAAGAAACTCAGCCCAACACAAGCTCGTTACAGCACCTTTGGTCGAGAGTTACTTGGAATTTACCTCGCCATCCGACACTTTCGCCATATCGTCGAAGGTCGACCATTTACAATTTTCACGGACCATAAGCCGTTGACATATGCGCTTAGCAGAGAGTCGTCGACGCACACGCCACGAGAAATCCGCCATCTCTTGTTTATATCTGAATTCTCTACCGACATCCGACACGTCAGCGGCGACCAGAACATACCTGCTGACACTCTCAGCCGGGTGGACGCTGTGACATCACCTGCAACTCCTACGCCACTCGATGTGCCGACGCTCGCAGCACACCAAGCTAACGATCCCGAGCTCATACAACTGCGCTCATCTAAAACAGCACTGCGATTGCACGATATCCAAATTCAATCACTACTTCAGACATCAGACTAGTTACTGTTTCGTTCATTCCCTCAATGACGGTGTTTTCTTGTTGTTCTAAAGAATCGTAGTTGTTATCAAAGGCAATCCCAATACCTCCATTTTCGTATCTATAGGTTGGCCTGTTTTTTTGGTGTTTAATTTTGCTCTTGTTCTCATATTGAGGGCTACCCTCGCCCTCACTAACCTACGGCCACTACATTTTACCTTGCCTATGACTTCTAAATCCTGTACTATGCCTGGCCGCATAATATAAAATCTATTTCGTTCCTTGTCTCTCCATTAAGGTTTTCCCATGTCAACTTCTTATTTCTGTGCTTCCGGAAGAAGGTGTCATTACGCGGAGTCGATTTCCTTTTCTGAATTCTACTAACATATCTCCTCTGTTGTTGCTAGAGTCGATAGCATAGCTACCGACTTGCTTCGTCCCCTTCCTGCTTTCTTCCTATACTTTCGCCTTTCTGTCTTTTTCCTACTTTCGGTCGTCGTGCAGAGCACCAGTTTCGGAGCAAACGCACCGGGCAGATCAACTCGCTCGATAACTTCTATTTATTCAATAATAATGGTTCTCTGATAGGCAGGCGATATGCTAATATGCATGTCTTGCCAATTTTGCAATGTTTGAAACTCTTTGAAACAATGTGAGATGCTATAGTGTCACCCTTCTCCCCTTCAACGAACAAAACACTATGCGTGCATTTTCTGAAGTGCTGTTCATTTGTTCCATTATTTTCATGGTCATGGTGCGACAGACAACTAAAAGCGGTTGTTCCTCACTTTCGAGGTTCGTATAGTAGAACGGCAGTACACACGTGTTGATTAACGTATATATAAATATTCGCATTAGATTCGATTGAGAATGTTCACTGTTGGAACATGCATATGCTGTTCTTCATCGTGATTTCGGCATGGAAACCCCCAGAACTGACTTAATTCAATTTTTACCACGCACTTTATCATTTCATACATTAATCTGTAAAGCTATTCACTTATATGTGCAGAATGTAGGCAATAATGACATCCGCAGGCAGCTCGGAACGCATTGTTCTTCCATGGGCTCAACACTAATGGTATACGGTCACGCGTCCGAATTTTTCAACCTATAGTTCGCGCAAGCAATTTGCAATGCAGCCTAGGCACTAACTTAGCGACTTGAAGCAGCAAAATCTTTTCACTTCGCCACGTATTATTTGGTTTAAATAACTTAATATGTTGGTTAATATTTTTTTTTAAAGAACGGGCACGGGCACCTTAACTTCAAAATTACAGAGGTGTGTAGAGCTGCAGGAGATGTGCTTTGGGGCACTATTTCTGAAAACATTTCAACGTCCGCGCGTAGCCCCTCCCTCTCTCTCTCCCCGGGTTTTCATTATTATAGCTTTTTATGACTTAACTAAAAACTCGACACCATCTGTAGGCCATGCTGCGTATAGTGCCATCCAGGCCGCTTCTGATGTGGAGTGTTGCAATATAAACTGTTTTTCGCGTCGCTGGAAAGAACGAATGAAATACTATAAAAAGGACAGAGAGAAAATCTCTACATAGCGAAATTCTGCACGAAACCAAAATGTTAAGTATTTTCTTTTTTAAGTAAGCGGTACCGTCATGGACAATTGAAGTTTCCGAGGTACTTTTCCTCAATCTCAACAAAGCAAACAATGTGCGAAAGGACCGAGAATCCTCACTTTTTTCTTTTTTGTGTGTGTGTGTGTGTGTGTGTGTGTGTGTGTGTGTGTGTGTGTGTGTGTGTGTGTGTGTGTGTGTGTGTGTGTGTGTGTGTGTGTGTGTGTGTGTGTGTGTGTGTGTGTGTGTGTGTGTGTGTGTGTGTGTGTGTGTGTGTGTTATGCTAGATATGTTATGCGATATGCTAGAAGTTTAGCGTGGACGATCGTTAAACAACCTGCTTCTCAAAACGAGTGCCGAAAATATTTAGCGCGTTTCAGGTGACTTGCGAAATGAAGGCGTTTTCGTGTTTATCTTTCTCGGCCTGCTGGCTTAAGCCTCGCTGAATTCGGATGCCTCCGAGCGCAAAGTCTGTTGTGCGGCATCGTACTTAGCGCATACAAGGGGAAAAGCGACTTTGCATGTGCGTCGTACATAACTGTCCTCCACTAGAGTGACTACGAAATAGGTGAATACTACACAAAGTGCATAAATAATTTTGTTAGTGGAACGGATTTCTTTTCTATTTTTTGTTATTTTCATTCTGCTGTATAACAGAGAAATAGAGTTTAACCGAGGTACTCTGAGCACTTCGATATTTCTGCAGCAATTTATGTATAAAAAAAACGGAAACCTTAATAATGAATAATTTCCGATGTTTTACATGCCAAAACCACGATATGTCTATGAGGCACACCTCAGTAGAGGGTTCCAGATAATTTGGGCCACCTGGGATTCTTTAACGTGCACTGGGATTCTTTAAATTGCACAGTCCACGCGCCTGTATAACATTTCGCCTCCATCGAAATGCGACCGCCGCGGCCGGGATCGAACCCGCATCTTTCGGGTCAGCCGCCGAACCGGAAAGCTTAGACGCTGATAAGCATGTGATTCAAACTCAGACCTGAGGGGTAAACTTCCGTGCAAATCTAATGAGGGGCCCGTTCTCATATCGCGAGGGGCTTAGCACCTACTTACGCGACGTCATATGGCTGGCTACAGGGCTTAAAGTCAGGGGGGGGGGGGCGGGGGGGCCTCCACTTTTTAAGGAGGGGCCCGGCCCCACCTCGGCAGTCCGAAGGTGGCACTGCGGCACCCATTTGACAAGTGCTGGAGTTGATTTTTTTGGGAGTAGTGCTTTGTAGGAGAAATTATATTCTGCAATTTTCCGAATAATGATTTAAGCGCGAATGTTAGGTTGACGCTTAAAGGCTACAGCGCACAAAGACGGGGACAACAGAAGAAAACACAGGACGAAGCGCCGAACTGCAACTGATACTTTATTCTCTGAAGGAGGAACCTTATATGCGCACATCGAGCCAATGAAAGCAATATTAGGCACAGCACCAACACGAGATAAAGTTACAACAAACCTAACGCTCATTATTTTGCACACGGCCTAAGACATGTTTCCGTTCAAAAATTCTATCTCCTTAGTGGAGAGGGTCACAGAGGGACCACTCACACAACTGTCCTTTTGGCGATCAATTTCGTACGCTTCAATCACTTCACCTGTCAGCTTATCCTTTTCCTTTCCGATTACCGATATATTGGACAATCCGGTAGATGTCTTAACGACAGGCTTTGGTAGGAAAGACAGCCATATCAGGCCACTTGTCAATGCACTGCAGGACTTGTGCATGTGAACCACTTTTCGGGCAGTGCTCGGTAATCGGAAAGGAAAAGGATAAGCTGACACGTGAAGTGATTGAAGCGTACGAAATTGATCGCCAAAAAGACAGTTGTGTGAGTGCTCCCTCTGTGACCCTCTCCACTAAGGAGATAGAATTTTTGAACGGAAACATGTCTTACGCCGTGTGCAAAATAATGAGTGTTAGGTTTGTTGTAACTTTATCTCGTGTTGGTGCTGTGCCTAATATTGCTTTCATTGGCTCGATGGGCGCATATAAGGTTCCTCCTTCAGAGAATAAAGTATCAGTTGCAGTTCGGCGCTTCGTCCTGTGTTTTCTTCTGTTGTCCCCGTCTTTGTGCGCTGTAGCCTTTAAGATGCAATACCAACTAGCCCACCAAGCCATACTTGTTAGGTTGACGGCGTGTCAGCAGAACAGAATAAAACAGGTATCGTCGTACTGCTGAATGCAATTCACTGAGACACTGAACACCACGGGCAACGCCTCCTGAAACCAGGGGTCGCCACCTTGATTGACAGAGCGTCTTGACACAGCTTACTGTTTCACGAGGCACCTAAGTATGAAGCTACCTGCTCGTGAATCAGTAATGGTTCACCTTGGTCTGCTAAGCTTGCCACTCAATTTTCATTCTTTTAGTTGTGCATCACAAGTCTGCTGTAATTGCAAAGACGCATGTATTTTGCCTACTTTATTAGGCAAGTGGTAGTGAAAATAAAATATAGCATTGTCGTGCCTGAGGTTCTGAATGCAGTGAGTCAACTGATGTTACTTATTTTGAGCTCACATATATTTAAGCCTTTACATCCCGATTTATTTTTGAGAAATCGTTTCCAAAATAATTTCATTTATTGCTTGATTGGATTGACACGTTGAATGAATGCCCGAAATACATTCGGAATAATATATGTATTTGTTTAGCATTCATAAGCATTTGTTCAGTTTAGAGACAGTTGGCTTCACTGTGATCATCGCAAACACACTTCTTAATGCTTAATCTATAACATATATAGACAGCGAAATCTCGTTGATACGATTATGCATAATATGTTCTTGTTCTTATTCCCGACCAACATCCCTTGGAAATAATGCATTTCCATGAGCTTAATACGATCACATTTTTGCCCAAAGTTGGATAACACGACCGCGAACATGGATCTTGACCGATATATCTAGAAATACTGCGTTTATTCTTCGGTATGCCAGCTCGCACCGCGTTCTAACAACCGACGATCTGCGCGTAGCAGAGCCGCTGAGGCCATAGCAGCATCGGTATTGCGGCGAAAAGATCGCCGCGAGGCGAGCTTTTGTTTGAGATTATTTATATATATATATATATATATATATATATATATATATATATATATATATATATATATATATATATATATATATATATATATATATATATATATATATATATGCCGCTTCATGAGGGCCCCTTTAAGCCCTGGATGGCTGCACCACTGGGACTATCTTGGGGCCACAAACGAGTCAACCAACCCTATATATAGCGTATATGCATCAAACAAGGACGTGCTAACGCAAAGCTGCGCGTAGAGGTCGTCGTGAGGTTTGACTCATCGAACGCGGAGAAAATACATCCACAGAACACCGGTAGCAAGCTACCCTGGTCGCGAGATAAGGCCACGTTCTGCGTAAGGCCACGATAAAAATGTTCTCTCAGTGCAGTTTGTTGAGCTGAAAGGGTGTTGCTCAACGGCACGACTACTGTACAGGGTGTTTCAAGAAATGTGTCCAACCTTCTCAAAAAATCATGAGAATGCGATATTTGATTGCTGCCTTCAGAATTAGTTTTTTTGTAGTGGTACGGGTTTTAAGATAGTTAAAGAAATTATTTGGGACTGTAATTAAAAAAGCTAAATTAATTAACTTTTTAATTCGTGGAGGTAGGTGGTTGTGTCAAATGGGAGAATTGAAGTTCTTCATTCCAGAAACGCAACCCAACTTTGATATTTCGAAAAAGTGGCACCTAGTAAAAATTACGAAGTAATGAAATTCAACCAAATTCAATGGCGAAACCTAAACAGAAACATGGAAGAACGCAACTGCCATATTCTTCTGAGACGTCCAAAATGAGTGAATGACTTTTTCTGTAGCGCTAGGCATCTTAAGATGGTTAGAGACATGACTTGAGACAGCAATTAAGAAAGTAAAATTAATTAACTAGTTAGGTGACTGTGTCAAATTGGGGAATTGAAGTTCTTCGTGCCAGTAACCCATCCCAACATTGAGATTTCGAAAAAGCGGCCTCTAGTAATAATTACGAAGTAATGAAATTCAACCGAATTCGATGGCTTTCGCCGTTGAAAGCCGTTGCATTTCGTTGAATTTCATTACGCCACAACAATTACTAGAGGACGCTTTTTCGAAATATCAAAGCTCGGATGGGTTCCTCGCATGAAGAACTTCAATTCTCCCATTTGACACAATCACCTAACTCCACTAATTAAAAAGTTAATTAATGTAACTTTCTTAATTACTGTCCTAAATGATGTCCTTAACTACCTTAAGATTCCTGCCGCTACGGAAAAAGCAATTCTGAAAGCCCCGAGCAAATATCGCATTTTCCTGATTTTTTGAGAAGGTTGGACACATTTCTTGAAACACCCTGTATAGGAGGGAGCAGCCACGATCTGCATTGGCACCCGTGGCAGAGAACGAGCAGCGGCGCTGGCGGCAGTGTATCGGAGAGACACGGGCGTGCGTCAAGGCGACTCGCGACTGGTGCGCGGGTTTATGCAGAAACAGTGCGCACATACATCAGGCGGTCGCCGTCGCAGCAGCGCTCGACTTTCTTCTGTCGTGCTTGTTCATGCATGCAGGAAACGCGCCCGCCAGAGTATTGCAATGTGCGCCCATACTTGTGTATATACAGTGGCTCACTCTTTCCTCCACTTCGCGTTAGAAAGGACCCGCAATAAAACATGAGGAGAAAAAGAGAGAAAGAAAGAACCGCTCGGGGTAGCGCGAGTACATACCATGCCACCCAACTAAAGGTAGCGTGGAAAAATTTGGTTTACAGCTACGCGGATTGAATTATTCTCTCATTTTGTGCGTGTACGTTGGCGCGCATTATAAGGCACTTCGTTTTTTTTCCATGCTCTCGTACGAACGAGTAAGATCGCCTTTGCCTACACGACAGCGTGATTCCTGACGCGCGCAAGCACAGATACACACCTCGTCTTTCCTTTCTGCACCATTCTTTTTATTTTTCCTTCGCGTATCTTTCTGAGTCCTACCACGCTGTGGAAAAAGTAAAAAAACAAAACAAAAACGAAATAAAAAAAACGCCTTCAGTGTAGCTAGCCCCCAATTGCCAAAATTTCCCTGAATTTATTCATTAAAAAATGTGACAGAACTCAACACATCTCAGGTTATATGTTCCCTTTTCATCACCTCTTGTTTACATTATTTGATTACAGTCACCTTTTGATTACATTATTACTTCTAATGCGACCATGCAGCGGAAGTGTCATTCTAAATACCCCGTTTCCAGCAGCTAAGTGCTAGAAGGTGGGTATGCCCATAGAGTTTCCTAAAATGACCTAGAGGGAACTCTGGCGCTGCGATCGTTCAGCCACCATGGGAATGATGGGTAGTACACGGATTTGCCTAGTCTTCGTGCTTGTGGGCTTCGAGCGCACTTGTGGCTTTGTTTATTGCTATGTTTTGGTTTTCTTTCGGATAAAAAAATGGATCGTTGTGAACTTCTTGACCAGATTTGAATCGGTGAGCCTAAAGAAGTTAAAGTGGTGAAGTGAAACTGCTGATTTTTGCTGAACTTCGTTTTGCAACAAAGCGGATGCAGGCGACGCGGAGCCAAACGGAGCCGAAAGAACGAAGTTTAGACAAATCCGTGTACTACCCATGATTCCCATGCTGGCTGAAGCGCGATGCATTGCAGCTCCCATAGACACTAGCGCCAGAGTTCCCTCTAGTAAGTATTGTAGGAAACTCTATGGGTATGCCCGGTCCGTCCATCCCTTCTGTTACGCTAACAACTTGTCATTGACGGTATATTTTCGTAGTTACCTATATACGCAGCATCGTCATACCAAGCAACCGGGCGAAAGTACTGCGTACGATCACGACCACTGAGATTGAGTCCCGTGCTTTGTTGTGAGACCTTAGCGCGGCGATGTGCATTTGGAAATCAGGCACGTTAACTATCGCGCAATGATAACACAGTGGGAAGTTGCGTACCTCTGAGATTTTAAAGGTTTTCTGTCAATAAACAATCAGAAGTCAGCACTGCGTCTATTTTCGTATCACTTTGTCACCTGTTTATTATTTTTTTTTCTCGTGCTCTCGCCGCTGAGTATACGAGCCCAAGATGAATCGGTTTCTTTGAACCGCTACGTTTAGTTTCGACGCCGCATATGCGTTTTGAGTGACGCGCTCGAGAACCACTCAGTTATAACGTCCGACAAAAAAAAAAAAAATTGTGTACAGCGGTCAAGACTCGGACTCAGGCCCGAGTCAATATGACGTCGGCATCACCATGCGTCGGATCACCCGGAACCCATGCGCACTTGTAGTGATTGCCAGAGACGTAGCCAGAAATTTTTTTCGGGGGGGGGGGGGGGTTCAACCATACTTTATGTATGTTTGTGCGTGCGTTTGTATGTGCGCGTGTATATACACGCAAGCAGAATTGAAAAATTTCGGGGGGGTTTGAACCCCCCCAACCCCCCCTTGGCTACGCCCCTGGTGATTGCAATCGGCACGATGCAGTGTGTTTTTTTCTCTCGGACGCAGGAATGCCCTTGTTCCTGCGTCATTCCCATTGTGTTATCATTGCCCTATACGGTATGCCTTAAGTCCAACTATCACTTATTTGTTTAGTTAATTCTTGCTTTTTCCTTCCTACTGCATGCTGATACAGTATAGCAAAGTTTCTGACCACGAGCTGTTTTACAATGATCGGGAAGTATTCCAGTTCCGAGCTTTACAGCAACTGATCCAAAGAAACACCTGCAGCAGTCAGTTCAGAAGGACGGCGCGCCAGCCGACTTGAGAAGCAGACTGAAATAAGGCAGCACTTTTAATAGGTGGGGAGGTAGCCATAGAATGACCAGTCTATGCATGATCTCCAGAAAGAACTGTATTGGCAAGTGTCGTCTATATATGCGCAAGACGAAGCCAGCGATCGTATAGCCGCGCTACATCTACCTTTTATCATTTTTCGCCTTGTTCACATGTGCTGCTACTTTTAAGGTCCTTCGGCTCTCTTCCATCGTTCCCTCATCAATACAGAGCGGTGGTTCGTTCACTGCTAACGAGGCCAGAATCTCGGAGAGGGTATTCCGCACCCTGGTTTCCTCGGTTCCTCTGTATCGGCTTCCAGGAAAGCAAGGCTGTATGGTGCAAGAGGGACGTTTCACGCAGAGTGCGACAGCCATGGCGGTGTCAAATAGGCGCATTTAGTATTCATAAACAGATAGCAGCAGACTCACTTAATTACCACCAGCGTCTAGGACATGCCCTTGTTTTGCCGCGGTGCGTCGTGGAGTCCTTGCGCGAAGCCACTTTCCACGCCCCTGTGTGAACCACAGCTTCAGGGCAGTCTTCCATCTTTCGAAGGAGATACAGAGGAGTTTTTTTTTTTTTTTTTCTCTCTATCCGTCGTGTATGTTTTGCCTCAACGTATAGTGAAACACGAGCGATCTCTGTTACTCCGACAATCGTGTTCGTATTGACCTTACGCTATGTATACCCGGCCAGTGGCGATGCCAGAGTGAACGTTTAGGGGACACCTTTGGGTTCTCATTATAAGCTCAACCGGGAGGCCAACTGACTTCAGCTGTCACTACAAGGTTATGGCAAAGAAAAAGTTTTAAGCGCGATATGGACAGAGTGTTCCATTATTTCTCGAGCGCGCCTTTTTATCTACTCAATTAAATACGACCTGTATTTGCGGCAACAACGTTGAATACATAAGTGACAGGAATAAGTACGTGGAATCAGTCAATTGTTTAGACCCTCTTTCTCTCATTTTTAGGTTTCCACACGTAGCGCCAGCACTCCATGTATTATCATTGCTTCTTGAGATGTTATCGGTAATAATAACTGTCGGTGTTTTACGTCCCAAAACCACGGCTCCGAAAATTTCGACCAACTGGGGTTCTTTAACGTGCACCTAAATCGAAGTACACGGGCCTCGAGCATTTCACCTCCGTCGAAATGCGGCCACCGGGGCCGCGATTCGATCCCGCAACCTTCCCGTCATCAGTCGAGCGCCATAACCACTAGTCCACCGCGGCGGGTGTCATGTTGTCGACTTTTCATATGTAGAGAAAAAACAGGTGTACGTGTTCGTCTCGGTACGCATGACATAGTGCACTCCTGCCAGCAGATGTGCTGAAGGCTATGGGACTCGTTCACACTGAGACATCTGACGTCTAAGCGGCGCAAAATTCAGTTCGATGAATTCCGCCAAGAAATATCCTCTCAGCGTCGGTTGTTTCCAGCGTGGTGTCGTCCGCCGGTGTAGCCGGAATCTGTCGCAATGGACTAATTATAACGCGGGCCAGCAACTGAGTGATCCCTCACGCAACTTATGCCAATTGTGGCGACGCTGTGAGCTGTTGTTTCACGAGGCTTTGTCGACTGCTGCGGGAGCAGACATTTTAATAGCCTGCGATAAACTGTACGGTTCGGTACTGTGCAACAAACACCATGCACGCCGAATCGAGCTGACAAAATAAAAGCGCACCAACTGGGGCATTATTCTCGGGTGATCAGTTTCGCAAGATTTCGTGAACGCGTCGGCATGTGCATGAGAAACTCGCTATCTCGGTACAGTGGAAAAATCGCTGCAGCCATCTGCACACTTCGATGCGTCCAGTACCGAGCCTCGCGCTATCGGTGATAACCCGAAAATATCGCCCTTAGATGCAAGCGGAGAAGAAAGAAATGAGCGGGGAAAGAAAGCTTTGCAGGGGCACGTAAGTTTGTGCAACTACTTTTAACGCTAGTACTACAATATCGGGCGCTCTTGGTGCTTCGATGCTATTAAGGCGAAAGCCTTATACGGCTCATGAGTCAAAAAGAATGTGGCGTCCCGCGTCGTTGGTGTCAACACGAACGGTAGCGAAAGTCAGTAATTTAATGAGTGTCTCGTGAGAGCATTTTCACCTGTGCTATCCATAGATATAACTAAAGGGACTGTCAACATTTTCGAACGCTGGCAGCAGCTCCGGTTGTGCAACAAGCGTGCAATGTGAACGACGGGGCAGTTCGGCGCCAGTAATTTCCGTGCCGCTCTAGACGCCGAATCCCCCAGTGCGTACACGAGCCAGCAGTACCAACAACTGTTTCATGAGTATTCTTTCGTTGTTTGATACTCTACTGCATACCTTTACCGCACACAACCTCGCATAATGCTCTGCCATGACAAGTCGGATAAAAACACGCCACGAGGGAAACGCACGCCGCTCACTTAATAAACAAAACCTGTAGCAAGACGCACTCCATCTTAGTCGAAGTACGGCATGAGCAGCAGTCAGAGCCGCATGGTGCTTGTACAAATAGCGCGCTCATCTGCCAACACGAGAAAATTTTATTACGGCTCGAGGAAATTGAAGTGACAGTAAGTTTTTGAGGATTTTCGCCGCTGTAGTTTCGATGTGCCTCGCCCAACACTCACGGAGTGGGTCTGCACAGACGCGCACGCACACCTACTTACACATACATATGCGAGTAAAAATGATGCGGCGTTGTACATAGCTGTTGTGTTTTTTGTAATGACATTAAAGCCATAGGCTGGGGGGTTAACCCCCCCCCCCCTCTCCACTGCCGGTACTTTTGCAATCCGTACGCGTATATGTAATCGCGCACATACGCGCGCGCGCACACACACGAACAGTCTGTGTCACAAGTTCAGAGACCACCAGCTCTGTGGTCATTGAACTTTGAGTTTCCCAGTAAATGGAGAAAGTATTCGGTCGAACTGTGCAGTACATGTTGTACACGTTTAAGAACGGGTCGGAAATCTAAATTCAAGACTTGCTGTCGAAGCAGCTCGAATATTCAGCTTTTTCTCGCGTCTCGTGGCCCTTAAACGTTTGGCGCTGACTGTACAGATCGGGGGAAAGGGCGGGGGGTCGGACCGATCTCGAAATAAAAGCCTGGCTACGCCCCTGACTGCAACTCACCGACGTCGTGCGTCTGCACGAAGGAGCAACCGTTTGCAAGCGTTCACGACGATGAAAGGCGCGGCGACGTTGATCGTCTCCTCAGAGATGTATCCAATTAACGGTGACATTTCAGCATCCGTTCATTCAGCAATGCGAACCTCGTCCAAGAATACATTGAGAGAGCCGCAGCTGTCACTTTGACGGCATTCGATACCTTAACATTTCGGGGTTGTAGCTGTCAAACGTAAGCCGTGTGCGGTAATAACACAGGGGATCGCGTTCGGCAAGTTCTTTCCCTTCAGCCGTGCACCAACTTCAATTCATTTCCCTGCATTCGTTCACTATCGCACATAAACGCATACGCGACGAGGCCTCCAAAACCGTACGCACAGAAATAAACTGATACATTGTGTGCATCCTCCACATACTCTCGTCTGCGTTTCCCATTTCCTGGTATCCATTACGTCGCTCTAACTGACCATCGGTTATCGGTACCTCGCATTAAATGAACTTCCCGTGTACACTTTTTCTTATATTACTGCGGAACACAAGGAGACGTTGAAAGTGCTTACATCCGGCAACTCGGTTTCATTTGTGTATAAAGACGAAAGTTCAATGCCTCAACATGTGTAGCACATGCATGCTCACGGAAACGACGATCAGCTACTCTGACTGATTATAACGTGCAAACAGCGTACAAACTACGCCATACAGTATACCTATTTATTAGCAGTTCGCTTGATTTCACAATGGATTAAAACTTGGCATCCGCATATAAGCACGCACCGACTCAATCCTTCCATACTACATCATGTAAAGAGGTAGCGTGTCAGCGCTTTGTCCTATATTATTTGATCCTTTAAACGTCCCCTTACCTGCAGTTACTATATGTATATGTTGCTGAATTACCATCGTCAGCTCCAACAGCGGTGTGCAAGGCAGGGGAAGGCTCACCAACGCAACACTTTTCTTACAGTATGCATTACTATAGCTTAATAGTTCAATAAAAACGAAGTCATTCACGACCCCCCCCCCCCCTCCACCTTTTCCTTGTATTTCAAATTTTTTTTTAACGATGCGCACAGCTTTTCAAGAAAGGACAACATTTATACTACAGGGCTCTCGCCGTAACTCTGAACAAACTTATTCACAGGCGAGACGTGGGGAAGTAAAGTGGTCGGTCGGATGGCAGTTGAAAAAGTATAGCAAGCCAGCAAAGAGCAGACGCCATTGCGCGACCAGGAGTGGGACCTGTGAACCGAAGAGGGCACTTGTCGCGTGACGGTGGCGGTATACTTCTCGACACGTATAGGACGACGCATAGAGAGCGCGTACGCCAGAAGAGGGGCAAGGGCAGTGTTGCGTCTGCCCTGGCCCCTCTGCTCACGCCCTCATTCATCCGTCCTCTATTTCTTCTGCGCCAGGATATTGCGTCAGCGAATAAGTACACAAGGCCACGCTGTCTCAGTTCAGCTGTTTCCCTACTTTGTAGACAGGTACGTAAATGTGCACACGTGTTTCGTCGTTGAATATTAAATCACTGCTGCGAATACTGAGAAGACTTGGCCTCAGAAGCAGAGCACCTTTGAGAATTTGCAAAACCCTACGCGCATTTTTCTGTCCTCTTCATTTTTTTCCCTCTTCTTGTCGTTGTCTGAACAGAGGCTGAAGAAATTTCAACTATCTCCTCCGCACTTTCTGGAGAATGAAAGCATGCATTCGGATACACAATGCAAGTTGGTTATCGAGAGTGCTGAGTTGGCCATGGCTACTCAATGCCTCTCTTCGCGACCATCTTCTGGTGCGATGCGGGTAAAATTTCCAAAGTGAAAGACCGTGATATGCAGATGTTTATCGAGCACATGAAGTCTTACAAGAATAAAAAGTTTCTGTGCTTACGTGAGCCCAGTCAAATTGATCAATCGGATGTTCTGGATTGGGTTATTTGTTAGCCATTGCTTCTAGATGTCAATAGGCACGTAAAACGAAATGGAGAGAAAAAACGAACAAGACGAAGTGATGCTGTGCCCCAGCCTGTGTATATATCTCTCCCTATCTCTCGTATAGTTTAGCGTTCCCTCCTGCGTCCGGATCCAGTCTTAGCGCGCTACCAATATATTACAGGGCTTCACTCATACAATTTTGTAAATCTTGCGCTATGCTTGGCCCATTGTCTTCTAAACCCACTGATAATTTCTTGCTTTCAGCTCCTTGAGGGTAAAATCAGAGGCTTGATTTAAAGGACTAATCACACGTGTGTGATTTCCAAGTGCCCAAAATCTCGACCATTACTTTTTCACCGTACTGCCGGACTACGTGAGCGCCAGCGTCTTCCATCCATGAATCAGGATCACGCAATAAAATTTTGCTTCTCGAAATAAAGTTGCTCATTTTTCGTGAACGCTCGCGTCAACACTCACGATCATTGGCCGGTGGCTTCGCTTTTGCTTTCCCCAGGTTGGAGGGCGCAAGTTCCCGTATATGCAGACGGGTTTGTGAGCGGTAGCCCCGTTTCCGGGAAAAAACAAAAAAAAACAAATAACTCCGTTACTGCAGGACGCATGGTAGTCGTTCTCGGACTCACCCTGGTAGACGTGCCTCTGGCGAGCAGCACGAGAGGAAGCGCGGACCCCACGAGGCGCAGCGTCATCTTTGGCGGCGCAGGTGTCACAGCGCACGGCTGCGCGCAGAAAAAGGATGCGGGTGTGGTGGGCTAGGGGTCACAGGCGGCAGCAGCGGTGCTGTCAGCAGCGGGCAGCAGCTCCGAAGGCGACGGCAAGTGTGTCGGGCGGCCGTGGCGCTGCTCGGCGCCCTCTGCGATGCTCCATGCTCCTCCTCGGCTGCTAGCGTCCGCCGTTCTGGCGAGCATATGCGCGCGCCCGTTGCGCTGCTACTGGTCCCGCTCTCACCACCGGTCTGTCCCGGAGCGCGCTCGCCTCTCGCCACGCAACTTCAGACGTGCAGGACAACCAAATGACGAGCGACGCATTTAATGCATCTTCCTGTCCACATTGTATAGGTTCCCCCGCCTGAGAGAACAACAGAAACAAAAAAATTGTCTCTCTTTCCTGGCTTCTGTTTTCATTTCCTCCACCCTCTGTCTATTTGCTGAGATGCAACTTGCGTTTGAGTAGAAAACAATGACGTCGGAACCGAAACAAGGAGGAGTGTGGACGAAGCATCGCTTCGCCACGCGAGGGTTGACGTTGATTGCCTCCGGCCGGACTGCACAGTGCAAGTGAAATGAGCGTTGTCCCCATTTCCTAGACCCTCCTTTCACTCTCGTATACACTTCCCTGATCTCAAAACATGCAGCCTGTGCTACAGCGTTACAAATGGTTGCGACATGTAAATGAAGCCTCAAGCTTAGAACGACAGAAAGCTGGGCTAGTTATAATATATTTGTTGGGATTTTACGTCCCAAAACCACGGTATGATTACCGGGGAAGCCTTAGTGGACGGCTAGGGAAATTTTGACCGTGTGGTGTTATTTAACGTGCACCTTAGTATGTATGTACATGGACCTCTAGCATTTTTGCCTTCATCGAAAATGTGGCCGCTGAGGTCGGTATTCGATCCTGTGACCTTGCTGAGCTAGCTGGTGAGGGTTTATCGTAAGAGAAAGTACAGCGTCCAAACACGGACACAAGACCAGAGAACAAGGCAACAAAAACGCCTCGTTTGTGTTGTCTCGTTCTCTGGTCTTGTGTGCGTGTTTGCACACCCCCACTTTCTTTTATGACGATGCCTCAAGCGTTTAGATGAGCGAAAATCTATATTTTATTTATTTATTTATTTATTTATTTATTTATTTATTTATTTATTTATTTATTTATTTATTTATTTATTTATTTATTTATTTAAAGTACCTGCAGCGCCCGAAGGCATTATTGCAGGGGGGAATACACAGGGTAACATATGCTTACATATAAGGATAACTATGAAAACAAGATTACACAAAAACAGAAAAAAAAAGAAAAATAGCATTGGAAGTTCTCGCAAGTCACTGCACACAGAGCAGTCCTTCAGGGAACCAGTACAACAGCTTTTTTTTTTTATTAGCCATCGTCTTACGTGCAATGCTTCATCTTCCAGCCTCCATAGTGGCGTAGCATATACATGACCAACCACCCAAGAAATGGAGCGCGTTCGCGGACTCCAAGGCAGCTCTACAGTGCCTGATATTCGCCTAACGCCGGGAACCTCGTGAGCAACTGGTGTTGGAAATTAGAGAGCTGCTCCATCACCTCTTTGTGGAAGGGCATGACATCACGTTTCAGTGGCTTCCAAGTCACTGCGGCATATTGGGCAACGAACATGCCGACGCAGCTGCTCGAACTGCACACGAAGACGGCGTACAAAAATCCATCCCGTTATAAAGAAGGAATGCTGCAATGGGAATTCGAGAGATTGCCAATGAAGACATAAAATCCTTGTGGAACACACCAAGTTTACAGCACACACGACTGCATAGACTGGACCCGTCTCGTCGACTTCGGCCTCCGTCCGGACTCTCTCGACTCGAGACAACGGTGCTTTGCCGACTGTGGCATGGTGTCGCTTTCACTAAATGTTTTGCCTTCCAAGTCGGCATGGAAGACAGTGCTGCTTGCAGCCAGTGCGACAGCGAAGAAACGACAGACCACGTTCTTTGTCGCTGCCCTCGCTAAAGCTCGCACAGACTGCCGCTAGAGTTACTGTATATGCTACTTTTAGGTAGCATGCTACCTAAAGGTAGCATATACAGTAACTAACTACCGCTAGCTGCTGCGTTGGCCCGCCTTGACAACAGACCCCTGTCGGAACAGTCAGTGCTAGAATGCCGACCCGAACTGTCTTCACACCGAAAATCAATTAAGGCCTTACTGGTATTTCTTCTTTTTTTTTTTTGCGTGGCAGTGGCCTATTGAATGGGCTACAGTACTCCCGCTATACACCTTCCTTTTGTTTATATTTTTTTTTATCGCGCGCCTGCTCTTCTCTCCGCTTTCCTTTCCATCTTTCTTTCCCCCTCCCCTTAATGTAGGCTAGCGAACCGGATGCTACAATTCTGGTTGACCTCCTTGCCTTTCTCTCATTTTATTATTTATCTCTCTCTTGAAATGATTGCACTGCCGGTAACCGTTCACTGATGCTCTGTACTATCTTAAATATTTCCATATAAAGTACTGTTATGTAATGTAAAACTGGGGGAATCCATGTAAATTGCTTAACCTCTATACGTTAAAAGTTGACTAAGATTAAGCTTGCAAGTTAGGGGAGATATACTTCGGGCAGAAATGAAGATCGGGCTGCTATTATATCTTCAATCTGACATCTTTACAAATGCTTTGGGGGCGGGGGGGGGGGGGGGTGATATACACGCTAAAAGAAATCGAGAACGGCCAGATGTGTTGATTAATGATGATGAGAGAACCTGACAATTTTTTTATTACCCTGGTAGCGCAAAAAAAAAAAAACAGGACACATGAAAGGCACACGAAGACACAAGCACAATATTTTGTTATAGGGCACCGCGTCGTACCTATACACACCGCTGCAAAGAGAACGTGGAAGAGCATAATCAGTAGTACATAAGCACTTTTGAGCAGCTAATCATGCATTGTAAACAATATCAGAGAAAAAAAAGCAAGAAAATTCAGTTGTTTCACACTTCAGCTCATGCATGCGTAGGTATTGAAACTTTTCTTGACAGCACAATAGACGGATTGCTGACACATGCTCTACCGGCTCCATCTATCAATTCAGCTTCTACAGTCAGACGTGTTACCTCGCACCTATTTCTAGCTAAGATGGTGGCATTTTCAAAGCGTGGACTGCATTTGCATTTTTTGCAATGCAGAGACAGAAAACAGTCTGGCGGTGTCCTGTTCATTTTGTTAATATATACGTTCACGCAGCCTGTCTTTTATGCACCTGCCTTTCAGCCGTAACTGTATCCACAACTTGACGTAATACGGTATACAACATCCTTACGGCAATTCACGTATCTGTTAGTGTGCTGTTTTCCACATTTAGGTTTCGCCACTCCACTTGGATTAGTTTTCCGGCATAGGATACTTAGTTTGTACGGCGGCGAAAAAAACACGTTGATGTCTGCTCGCTGTGCTATTTTCTTAGATGTGAGAGACGCTGTGAATGTGTGGTACTACCGCGATCTTCTTATGACTATACCTCTCTCGCTGAGTACACGTCTTCGCCTAGACGTACTTGTTTGAGCGTGCCTTATGCTGCTGACACTATATATATACTTGGGTAGCCAGCCTCCTGAAGTCGTGTAGCTTGCAACCATTCATTGGATGCGGTCATGACTTCTGCAAATATGTTCTTAAAACAAAGTTTTGCCGCTCCCTTTTTTAGGAGTTTAGAATGATATGAACCCGCCAAGGTGAAGATCGAGGGAACAAATCCCGGCCGCGGCGGCCGCATTTTCGATGGAGGCGGAAATGCTTGAGGCCCGTGTACTTAGATTTAGGTGCACGACCCCCAGGTGCTGGAAATTTCCAGAGCCCCCCACTACGGCGTCTCTCATATCATATCGCGGTTTTGCGACGCTAAACCCCAACGATTATTATTATTATAGAACGAGATGAATGAAATGCCAGAAGAGGCTTATTGGCTCTAGGATGATATGACCAGCACGTGTGGTTCTCAGTAAACACGAAGTTAATGTCAAGAAACTTTGTGGTTCCGTCAATATACACTTCACAGGTCAGCTCAAGTCTACTTAGGCAGTCGTGTACTAGCACACTCATTCCGTAAGCGGTGCGATGTGCGGTCTGACCGCTGCGGCTGGTGATAGGGCTGTATGGCGGGCTGCACTCAGGGCCTATAGCCACGACGTCTGCATTACTGAGAGGCACACGAGGAGAGAGTGGGTGACATGAATTATTATTTAAAGAATATACCCGCTCATTAGGGAGGAAGTAGATTTCACGCGGAAGAGGTATACATAGCGCCAGTAGGCTGTAGATACTAACAGCACTGGCAGCTTACCGCGGCCGTTTTTGTTTACGCTGCGGTATCGAAGGGGCCACCGTTTTGTTTCCAAGTTGGAATAAGAGGCAAATGCAGTTGAACTTCGTTATAACGAAAGCTGATATAGCGAATTATCGCTTATAGCGAACTAAATGCGAACATTGGTTGGCCACGCTCAATTTCAGTGGCGATTATTCCTTTTACAACGAAGCTAAAAACGAAATGAAAACAGTAAAAAAAAGACATGGTTGATCCCTCCATCATAGGAATCGGAATAACACGAAAGTAAAGCGTGCCCTTACAGAAATAACTGAATGTTTACTGTACATTGATATAAAACAGTTTGCACAATGTACATTGATGTCTGGCGGCTATAGCACCGTTTAACGTGGATGTGCCCACTTTGATGATTGGTGGTACATCTCCATACCGACGACTAACGTCCCTGCTAAATGATTAAACAAACGCTTGTGGTAGCTGTCGTAGTTAATGGTGAAAGCGTAATCAGAGAACGAGGTGTGACAGCCAGAAGAGCGCCGCATATTGGACGCAGAATTTGGTCGCCATCCCGCGGCATGTTAAAACGTGATTAAACACCACGGCCGGACTAGAGGGGCACGCAAAGCGCGTCGTGCCGTCCCGGTAGCCCGGCCGCGATTTTTCTAGGGGCGAAGGCGTGAGCGGGGAACGCGGTGTTACAGCCAGGTGAGGCAGGCGCGCGTCGCAGAGCTATGAGCGAGGCCGACGCTTTTACGACGCTTGGCTAAGGTCGCCACCTCGCGGTGTGTAAAGGCATTGACAAAACTGAACTTCTATTGAAAACGCGCCGAATGGGAGGGACGTGTAACGCGTTGCAGGTACTAATCACGGAGGTCACAGTAATGACGAATTACTTTACCGCTCCCAGCGGGCAACACCACCCCGCCAACCGGGAGAGTGGTAGGTATAAAAGACCCGTTTGTAAAGCTTTTATGGTATGTGACCGTGGCGCAGCGGATAGCGTGCCGGGCATCTGTTGTTGTGGACCGAGCGATCGTGGGTTCGATGCCCGTTGACGGAACTTTTTTTCTTTGCCATCTGATCGTGTATATTTTTTCGACGTCATTTCCGTGACGGAAATACGTCACTGAAGTCTTGGTGGACCCCGGCATAAAACACTTTCGTGTTAAAAAAGGACCCAGACAACAGCACTGACTCACAACAAAATTGTTGGTCCTCTGTTTTTCACGCTGTTTTAATTTCTGGTGTCAGATCCTACGTCCAGACAGATATAACGTCTGCGTAGGGTGAATACATGAACAGCACATGATATGCGTTCCACGAGACCGATAAAAAGATCTCGAAGAGTGCGCCCAAGAAGCCACTGTGATGTTGCGTATATAGCGTTGAGTGGTCGGGCCGTTATCAGTGTGCAGAAAATAAAACGGTCAGGAATAAAAACTGATGAGCAAGAAAATGAAAAAAAAAAATATCACTTGACGTGATACCCTATGTTCATAGTTTCTCGCATGACCTGAAGAAAACAGGCACCATGTCAACCTCGTGTTTTCCGCGCCTTGTAAACTTTCGAAGCTTTGTAATACTATGAAAAATCGGAAACGCCAGCTATGCACTACAAATCATGTAGCAAAATTCAGTCAGCACACCTCTAAGGTAATTTTGTGAGATACCGTTAAGTTTAGGGAGAGTGTATATCGGGAAACAGGACAATTTTTTTTTAATTCCCGGGCAAGGCAGCATAAGAACAATTAAAAAAAAAAGCTCGCAGGGTCCCTTATGCATTCGCCTAAGACGACTCGAAGACGAAAGCCATCTTTTTCGAAGACGAAAAGTCAATTTTCGCGTTTGATGAGGAACCTAAGGCTTTCACCTTTGCCCGCCACGGTGGTCTAGTGGTTATGGTGCTCGAATGCTGACCCGAAGGTCGCGGTATCGAATCCCGGCGGCGGCGGCCGCATTTTCGATGGAGGCGAAAATGCTACAGACGCCCCTGTACTTAGGTTTAGGTGCATGCTAAAGAACCCCAGGTGGTCGAAATTTCCAGGCCTTCCACTACGGCTTCCCTCATAGTCATATCGTGGTTTTAGGACAATAAACCCCAACAATTATTATTATAAGGCTTTCGCCTTAACCCTTTGCTACGATTTGTGCACAATAGCGCACATCACTTGCTTTTACTATTTGTCTCGACTATTGGCTAAGAAACAGCAAGATACACCGATGTTTGGATGAATCGAACCTCCTGCGCAATAAATGTGTCTTCATTTAACTCCATTTTGCAGCGTACTGTTGCATATGATCCCTTTGCTGACGGCACTACCATGTTCGACGAGTTGTTCGACGTACCGTGAGCAATGGCAAAAGTGTTGCTTTTATTTGCTCGAAATTGAACATAACCGAAAACAAATTTGCACTGTATTTCTAGACTGAGATTTGATTATATTTATGCAAGAACGGAACGTGAATGATATCAGAATAAATGAATATTTAATTACAATTTAATACAGATTAGCTACTATAAAATGCACAAATCAAGTATTATGACAGTTATTTTGTTGCAATATAATATTGAGTGTCTTGAAATAATGCTGGAAAGAAGTTTACTCTTAAGGGCTCGTTTTTCTTTCTTAGACACAATATTAATGAGAACTAACAGTCAGAAATGCCAAGGAAAGTATAGGGGGTGTTATTTGTAGTAATTAGAATATAAATGTGAAGAAAGTAAAGTGGACGAAAAGATAACCTGCCGCCGGCAGGGACCGAACCTGCGACCTTCGAATAACGCGTCCGATGCTCTACCACTGAGCTACGGCGGCGGTCATCTCCCCGTCCACTTTATAGGGTATATATATGTGGATTGAAACTTAGGAGTGTCAGTCAGCGCCAGTCGCAGCCATGGTGGCGAGTGTGGAACACTCTTTTTTCTGCCTTTTTGGCGTCACGTAGCACGTGATCTATTTACGAGCAGGCAGCTGACCAATAATTCCTCGCATACTACCTGAAGGCATCATGTCTGCCAGAACGAGACCCTCGCTATGAATGAAGGAAAGAAGTTTACTCTTAAGGGCTCGTTTTTCTTTCTTAGACACAATATTAATGAGAACTAACAGTCAGAAATGCCAAGGAAAGTATAGGGGGTGTTATTTGTAGTAATTAGAATATAAATGTGAAGAAAGTAAAGTGGACGAAAAGATAACCTGCCGCCGGCAGGGACCGAACCTGCGACCTTCGAATAACGCGTCCGATGCTCTACCACTGAGCTACGGCGGCGGTCATCTCCCCGTCCACTTTATAGGGTATATATATGTGGATTGAAACTTAGGAGTGTCAGTCAGCGCCAGTCGCAGCCATGGTGGCGAGTGTGGAACACTCTTTTTCTGCCTTTTTGGCGTCACGTAGCACGTGATCTATTTACGAGCAGGCAGCTGACCAATAATTCCTCGCATACTACCTGAAGGCATCATGTCTGCCAGAACGAGACCCTCGCTATGAATGAAGGAAAGAAGTTTACTCTTAAGGGCTCGTTTTTCTTTCTTAGACACAATATTAATGAGAACTAACAGTCAGAAATGCCAAGGAAAGTATAGGGGGTGTTATTTGTAGTAATTAGAATATAAATGTGAAGAAAGTAAAGTGGACGAAAAGATAACCTGCCGCCGGCAGGGACCGAACCTGCGACCTTCGAATAACGCGTCCGATGCTCTACCACTGAGCTACGGCGGCGGTCATCTCCCCGTCCACTTTATAGGGTATATATATGTGGATTGAAACTTAGGAGTGTCAGTCAGCGCCAGTCGCAGCCATGGTGGCGAGTGTGGAACACTCTTTTTTCTGCCTTTTTGGCGTCACGTAGCACGTGATCTATTTACGAGCAGGCAGCTGACCAATAATTCCTCGCATACTACCTGAAGGCATCATGTCTGCCAGAACGAGACCCTCGCTATGAATGAAGGAAAGAAGTTTACTCTTAAGGGCTCGTTTTTCTTTCTTAGACACAATATTAATGAGAACTAACAGTCAGAAATGCCAAGGAAAGTATAGGGGGTGTTATTATATAGCTGCCTGCTCGTAAATAGATCACGTGCTACGTGACGCCAAAAAGGCAGAAAAAAGAGTGTTCCACACTCGCCACCATGGCTGCGACTGGCGCTGACTGACACTCCTAAGTTTCAATCCACATATATATACCCTATAAAGTGGACGGGGAGATGACCGCCGCCGTAGCTCAGTGGTAGAGCATCGGACGCGTTATTCGAAGGTCGCAGGTTCGGTCCCTGCCGGCGGCAGGTTATCTTTTCGTCCACTTTACTTTCTTCACATTTATATTCTAATTACTACAAATAACACCCCCTATACTTTCCTTGGCATTTCTGACTGTTAGTTCTCATTAATATTGTGTCTAAGAAAGAAAAACGAGCCCTTAAGAGTAAACTTCTTTCCTTCATTCATAGCGAGGGTCTCGTTCTGGCAGACATGATGCCTTCAGGTAGTATGCGAGGAATTATTGGTCAGCTGCCTGCTCGTAAATAGATCACGTGCTACGTGACGCCAAAAAGGCAGAAAAAAGAGTGTTCCACACTCGCCACCATGGCTGCGACTGGCGCTGACTGACACTCCTAAGTTTCAATCCACATATATATACCCTATAAAGTGGACGGGGAGATGACCGCCGCCGTAGCTCAGTGGTAGAGCATCGGACGCGTTATTCGAAGGTCGCAGGTTCGGTCCCTGCCGGCGGCAGGTTATCTTTTCGTCCACTTTACTTTCTTCACATTTATATTCTAATTACTACAAATAACACCCCTATACTTTCCTTGGCATTTCTGACTGTTAGTTCTCATTAATATTGTGTCTAAGAAAGAAAAACGAGCCCTTAAGAGTAAACTTCTTTCCTTCATTCATAGCGAGGGTCTCGTTCTGGCAGACATGATGCCTTCAGGTAGTATGCGAGGAATTATTGGTCAGCTGCCTGCTCGTAAATAGATCACGTGCTACGTGACGCCAAAAGGCAGGAAAAAAGAGTGTTCCACACTCGCCACCATGGCTGCGACTGGCGCTGACTGACACTCCTAAGTTTCAATCCACATATATATACCCTATAAAGTGGACGGGGAGATGACCGCCGCCGTAGCTCAGTGGTAGAGCATCGGACGCGTTATTCGAAGGTCGCAGGTTCGGTCCCTGCCGGCGGCAGGTTATCTTTTCGTCCACTTTACTTTCTTCACATTTATATTCTAATTACTACAAATAACACCCCCTATACTTTCCTTGGCATTTCTGACTGTTAGTTCTCATTGAAATAATGCTGTGTAAATTTGACGCATTTACAAACAGTTCTTCACAGGTCACGTCAGAAAGGCTTAAAAGTAGTATGGTAGGCCATTTAGCTGCGCATTGTAACTAAATGCGCATGCACACCTATCTTCAGTGACACTAGGTTCGTGACGTATGCAAAAGGAAAAAAAAAAACTAAAAGAAAAAACAGAAATCGTAGAATCCTACTACATTGCTTAAGCTGAAGATAAATGTATCAGGGCGGCATCACTCAGATGGACTAATCATGATATATTTTCTACGCATACCCTTCTTCTTTTCATTATTGTTGGCGTTTTTATTTTTATTAATATTATTTTTTTTTTTGACGTGGTATAAGCTGGTGTTCTTTGAATCAAATTTCATTTGGCAGTTCATCGCTCGTCCCGTCCTGTTCGTCCTCTATTCTTGTCCTCGTTTTATTCGCGCTGCTTCAGGTTAGACACAAGATAAACCGACTCGCCCAAACCCGCAAGTTGTTGCTATCCGAGTATACCTTACAGAGGACGTCAGCGTGCGCTTATAGCAAAACGCCTGAGCTAGCAGCTGATCGCAAAAAACGGAACGAGAAGTTATTGACGCGCTTCAAATAACTGCTTGAGGTACGACGAAGAAGCATATGCAACGTCCACTCTTTTCTTCATTGCATCTTATTAGTTGCGCCATGCAAACAGATGAACAAGTCGGGTACCTGTCCCGCACGACCCTTACAGCACTGCCGAGCATAAGGTGTCAGCCCTGCCACTCCACAGACCTATAAAGTACATCAGAGTGCTAACGCGTCTAGCTCGTCGCGTGAACGCATGTTTTGTTTCGAAAGCTGAAACAAATGCGTAGTAGCGGAAAGCTACTATTTTGGACGTCGTCCTACCAGAGCGCATCGTTTCCGTCCCTCTGGTGATTCATTCGAGGCCGGGCTTCCGCACCTGTGTCCGCGCACACAAAGGGCATCGCGACAAAATGATAGCGGCCACGCTCAAGCGTTTGCCGCTTTTCCGCTAGAGATGTGAACCAAGCTTATGCCAGATAGTTTATAATTGCCTTACGTGTCGCCGTAAAAAACCCATAGCAATAAATGTGTTGCGTATGCAGGCACAAGATGCAGACTCATTTAATACTCGCTTTCTCATATTAGATACTTCGACCGTGGTCCCAGCCGTCGTCAGCAGGAACTGCCCTAAATGCGCGCGCGCGGGGCGCGCGCGTTTGTGTGTGAGTGTATTTCCTTTTTTTTAAGCGTCGGGGCTGAATGAAAAACTATAGTAACTATAGTACGTGCATATGTTTTCTTTGACCTGATCCCCGTTTTTCCTAATATAATATTAATATCCGGGGTTTCACGTCCTAAAACCCCGATGTTTAAATTATTAGGCACACCGTAGTGGAGGGCTCCGTATATTTCCACTATCTGGTGTTCTTTAACCTGAACTGACATCGCGCAGTACACGGGCCTCTAGCATTTCGCCTCCATCGAAATGCGACCACCGCGGCCGCGATCGAACCCGCGACCTTTGGGTCAGCAGCCGAGTACCGTAACCAGTGTACCACCGACACGGACTCATCTTTCCTGCCCTCACCTCATGCCGACCTCTCTGCCTTTCATATCTTGCTTTCCTTTCTTGTTCCGAATTTCATTTCAGATGTGTCGAGGCAGCTGAAACTTGGCCTCTCCCATCGACTAGGGAACGTTTTGATTGCTAATTGTCAGACAAATTTGCTTTCACATTAACCTGAAAATCCGACAACAACGTGCACTTTGAAAGCAACAACAAAGGAGAGCTTTCTTTTTCGATGGCTTTGTATTTACTGCCATTTTATTTTACCACGTACGCGCCATGCTGTACGAGCGGGGCTCCTCTAATTTGAAGAGCAGAAAAACGCCGGAGTTCTCTTAATCATGAATTTATTAAGGTTGTCGTTGCTGCATCGATATAAGGAATGTAACACGTATGCACGCCTTTGCCAGATGGAGGCGTATAGTGTCAGTGTGTATGTGCCTGTATTCTTGTCATTTGCGTGGCATGTGTGCTGGAACGCACCGGGCGCTACGGCTGCGTCTGGAAAACGTTCGAGTGGTGCCACATGCGCTGGACGAACGCTCTTCGTGTGGCATTGTGATCAATCAAAATGAACAGATCAACAGCGCCTAACTCTCGTTCCAGTAAGATACAGCAATGACCAACGGGGAAAAAGCTTAGAATTCGACGTTCTGGTTTATTGTTATTTTTTTCTGTGTGTCTTGAGCGGGTCCATTCTCCCCAGACGCTCACTCAAGGATCGTTACACACAGCTGCGGCGTATTCTAACTTAGGAGGCACTCACTAATGACCTGTAAAGTGGCAATCTTAGACATGAAAATGCTTTGAAAAAATAGTGACGTATGTAACCAAGTATGCCATTTTAAATAAATAAATAAATAAATAAATAAATAAATAAATAAATCACTGCACGCAGACAGAAGGGCACCAAGCATGTCAACGATCGATCACTGGAGTCGCCCCCCCCCCCCTTTCACCTTCAAAAAAAGAAAAGAAAAAATGCAGTGGCTCACGAAGTAAATATGTGCCATCGATGGATGTGGTGCAGGGTCTAAAAATATACGTTTCCGAATAATAACTGACTAAAATCCAGTGGGCTTTAGCTTTATGATTATGTACTCAATGTAAAGTGCCGAGGTTAGATTTGCGGTTATACGAACATCTGATAGAGATAATAATTTTTAATGAAAATCCCGGAGAGGTTAGCCTGGTTTGTCGCCTGGCTTGCTACTCCAGGTGTCGGGTGATGACTATGGTATATAAAATGACCACATATGCACACAAATAGTGCGTACAGTCACAAACGCACATATATACACAAAAGAGTCGTTTACAGATAGAGAGATAGGGAAGAGAGAGAAAGGAAAGACGGGGAGGTTAACCAGAAGAATTCTCCGGCTTGCTACCCTGCACGTGGGAAGGGGAAAGAGGATATAAAAGAATAAAACAAAGAAGAAGAAGAAGAGATGTGACGACCGCACGCGACAAGATACAACAACAACAACAACAAAAAAGCAAAGTCGTGACCGTAGTCCAAGTACTACATCGCAACATTTTCTGCCAACAGTCACAGCTTGTGATATCCGGTTGCTTGAAAAACCCGCAACAACGCCCTCAGAGCGGCTCGTGCTGAAGACCGGGTAGGCCAGGGCCCTAGGAGTTTGTTCTCCGTGAGAGGGCGGTTGTCCAGCTGGTCTAATGCGGCTGAGAGGGCCGATGCACTCACAGAGAAGGTGCGCGACTGTTTCGCTGCACCCGCAGACTTCACACGACGGGCTCTCAGCCATTCCAATAATAAACGAATATGTATTTGAAAAGGCCACTCCCAGCCATAGACGGACCAGCAGGGTAGAGCCACGTCGTGATAAGGTGGACGGTATGCGTAGTTCAAGATCAGGGTCCAAGGTATGCAGCTGTGCACTTGTAAATGTCGATGATGACTTCCACAAGTCCAACGTTATACGACGGGCTAGCACACAAAGTTCTTTTGCGGCGTCCGATCTTGACAGGGGAATGGTGATACTGCTGACACCGTCGTGAGCGGATCGGGCAGCTGCGTCCGCTTGGTCATTTCCCTGAATGCCGCAGTGACTAGGCAGCCACTGGAATATTACTTGGTGCCCTTTTTCTATTGCGTCATGGTGGATTTGCCTGATTTCCGCGACGAGCTGCTCATGTGAGCCATGACGTAAAGCGGAGGGTAGACTTTGAAGGGCTGCTTTGCTATCGCAGAAGATAGACTACGAATTAGGTGTCTGCTCCATGACAAATTGAAGAGCAGCACGGAGGGCTACTAGTTCAGCGGCTGTAGTTGAACACCTGAGTATTTGTATGAGCTAATAGGCTCTAGAGAAATTGCATTCAGATAATATAAGCAGGAATGGTATTCGTGTTCCTGTCCATATACATGACTCTACACATATGAATATTCAGTTGCGTTAGCCATCTATTACACCAATCGATGGCGTAGTCACCGCTGGAAATTATTCTGCGATATATCACAGCCATCGGCAAACAAGTGAACATGAGACGTCTGTGAAGAATGTAAATCGCTAATATAAATTAAGAACAGTAGGGACCCTAGTATTTATACTTTAGGCAGACCAGGACAAAAAATAATGATGCCAATGATGAATCAATTATTAGAAATTGCAAATTTTAGCAATTAGGAAGAAAACGTTTAATATATTTCAGCAGGTTGCTTAAAAAGACTTAGCCGCGCGCACGCACACACTCAGCACAGGAAGCATGACGTAAATACAGGGTGATGCATGAGTAAAAGATATATGAATTCGGTTTCACACGAGTATGCATGTCTTCCAAAAGCCATACTGCGCTGAAGTGAAAACTAAAACTAAGTTTGAGGCAAGAAAGTTAACAATGTTCGACAATATAACATGTTCAACAAGTTTGCCACAGATTAGTGAAATAGGAGGATAGTTCAGACGTGAGTTTTTGTTATCATAACACTTATGCAATGGAAACACCAGTCCAGAGGCGTAGCCAGACTTTTTTTTTTTTGGGGGGGGGGGGGGTATGGGGGTTTGGCCCTGATTTAAGCATGTTCATGCGTGTGTCAGCGCGCATATAAACACGTACAAAATATCAAATATGGGGGGGGGGTGGGGTAGGCTGAAACATCCAAATCAAACCCCTGCCTACGACACTGCACCAGCCCTTCCGTATTCTCCACTAGTTAGCGGTATAGATGTGTTTACTGACAGCTGCAAAATAATGGCCGGTATTATTATATAATAATCAAAGGCGGTAGTGCTATTTTTTATTTTGCTATTATACTATCTTAACAGGAAGCTGAAATGAAAAGTAAATAATCAATGAGCCTATTATTGGATGCACAATCATGTCGTTGAAGTGTTCCACGTGTAGATTAACATCCGCTAAAAAAGAAAAGTTAATTCTTTGCGAATTATTCCTTGGTGAGCGACTACGCGCGCGTCACCTCACCTGAGGCGTCTTTCAAGGTTAAAGAGCAAGAGGGGGGGGGGGGGGGAGGGGAGGGTTAATGACGCGACGTGTCTTTCTAATCTCCGTCCACGTTCTACGGTGATAAGGACGCGAAAACGCGCAAGGAATCGACCACAAAGGATCGAACGGTCCCAGGAAAATGCCATTCTTTCCAGTTCGCTCGTTTCTTTACATGTGCATTTTTTGTTTTGTTTGTTTTGTTGTTTTTTCATCGCATGAAGTATGAACCAAACAGCCCAGCAACAAGTGCCAATCTGTAGACCATCGCAAACGTCGTGTGGCGGCCAATCAACCCGGCAATATATTCTCGAAAAGGTTGGAGACGTGTTTGTCCTTGCATGGTCAGTCACACGCTGAGAGTTCAGCACCGTATTACGCTACACGCTTCGAAGAAACCAAGCGCCAGTAGTCTGGCGTGAGCTGCATCTTCACAGCTGACATTTGCAGGTGGTGTGACACGCATCGTCAGAATCCAGCAAACTGTACTTGCAGACATAATTTAAGTTTGTTTTCGTTTTTCTCTTTTTGCGGGAAGGGACAAAGACAAGAACACGACAGGAAAGCCCTCGTTCTGTCTTTTTCTTGTGTTCGTCTTCGTCCTTTCATGTTAAAAACAAAAAGAAATTCAATTATGTTGCCGTACCAACTCGCGCAACTTTCTTATTCTTTTGAACTGGCAAATCACGAGAAAAGTTCTCTGACTTGTGTTCGAAACCGATAGGAGAGAAGCGATTTCGACGGTGTACCATATTGTACACTTGTATGGGCACGACGCGTCGTGCTTTTACGGGTGTTCCTCGACGGCTGTTAAACGTTACTCGACTTATGGCGAATCACGCGCATACGGAACCGCTCCACGAGAATCAACCATTTCTGAG
Organism: Rhipicephalus sanguineus; assembly: GCF_013339695.2. Lineage (NCBI taxonomy): Eukaryota > Metazoa > Arthropoda > Arachnida > Ixodida > Ixodidae > Rhipicephalus > Rhipicephalus sanguineus. The sequence continues at coordinate 158,770,549 of NC_051176.1, forward strand.
TTTCTGCTGTTCGGTTCGGCTTAAACGTCGTCATCATCAGCATATAGGTGTACTCATGCATACACCGCAGCACAAAGGCTTCTTCTAGCGCGATCTTGCGCCGCGAGCTGATTCCAAGTTATGCCTGCACATTTCCTCGTTTTATTACAACTATTTATATGTATTCCTCGACTACGCTTAGCTTGGCACCCATTCGGTAACTCATATACATATATAGACCGCCGGTTGTTTGTCCCACGCATTACATGGCCTGCTTAGTTCCATTTCCCCCACTTACTGTCAACTGAGATATCGGTTACAGCCCGCCACGCTGGTCTAGTGGTTATATATGGTGCTCGACTGCTGACCCGCAGGTCGCAGGATCGAATCCCGGCCGCGGCGGCCGCATTTTCGATGGAGGCGAAAATGCGATATGCGCGCGGGTACTTATATTTAGGTGCGCGTTAAAGAACACCAGATGTTCAAAATATTTGGAGCCCTACACTACGGCGTCTCTCATAATCATATAGTGGTTTTGGGACGTTAAACCCCAACAATTACTTAAATTAAGACATCGGTTACATCGGTTTGCTCTCTAAATCACACCAATGGATCCCTACGCCGCTCCGAGTTCAAAGACGAGAGAGTGGTTTCTTTCTCGCCTTTCCTATACAGGCGCTATCTTCTCCTAGCCACTCATTTCTCCAAAAAGCACGTGGACAATGTCAGCATTGAGCGGCACATAACAAGCCTATCAGAATTTCGCGTTCTTCCGCTACACGAGCTGTTATCTCCGCTTGCGCAGTCGAAAATGCGCAAAACGAAGTGAGATCAATTGATCGCGCACGATAGTCATGCGAGACAAGGCAGAACGGGCGTGCGACTGCATGACGAAGCAGCAGCTGATTTCCACACGACGTCACGTGAACAGGCTGCTGGCGTCACGAATTTTGACGAAAAGGCGGGAAACGACAGGAGACGATAACGCGCTCTTTCTTTGTATCTTCAGAGGTTGTTTGCCTTTAATGTGCTGCCTAACATTTCATCGGTTGTTGCACGGTCCTTAGCTTCAGAAGCTTCGATAGCCTCCAATCTTCGAGTACTCAACGGCGGTATGGTATCCCCGCGGCTTGAAATGGTTAAAAAAAAACAAACTTGAAAACGTTCAGAGAAAAGCAATACGATTTGCTACAGTTCCTTTACATCATCAAGTACACATCTAAAAAAGCGCTGGCTTGGACACATTGCCTACCAGGCGGCACCACGTTCGATTGAAATATATGGCCTTACTTTGCCATGATAAGCTGCGCATAAGTAAGAACGCGTACACGCAATCATTTCATCGCTGATCAATGCGATCCGAGCATGGGTGCCCCCAAAACAACTGAGTGAGTAGTATTCCTCTAAGATACAATCTTTTAAAAAATCATTCTAGTTGTATCGTTTTCCTCGTCGTATCGGCCCAAACTGTATTGGTAAAGAATGCTTGGTTTGGGGTATTTTTCAGTCGACGTGAAACTTGTTCGGCGGTGTTCCCGTAACTGCCTGCCGAGCGACAGCGCTGAAAGCTACCGCTCGCTCTGATGCCGAGATCGTCTGCTGGGCCGGCACCACGGTTATGGCGGTGTTGCCGGCACTTTTGCGCTTCAATCATCGATGCTCACTCCGAAAGTTACGCCGAACTGCGCTGGTATGACGTATCAAGATTCCGCAAGACGTGGATGACTAGCTTCCACTGGCGTAGCAAGGGGAAGGGGGTTCAACCCCCTCCCCCCCGAGAAATTTTCAATTTTGCATGTGTATACGCATAGTATATGCACACACATACATACATATATACACGCACACGTACAAACAGGCGCACGAACATGCATAAAGTATGCAAAAGGAACGGGCTATACTCGCGGACAACTTTTCTTGGCAATGAAGCGAAGGCTACAGAGCCAAAATGCACGTGTCCTACCGCTAATGAATGTAGTCCCACAATTGAGTCCGTATTTTGTGCGTGAGATATATAAAGTACTCCTTCATTTTCTACATGTAGCATTTTGAGACGGAACGCAGCGCACACAAGCGAGGTATTTCTATTTCTTTTACTTTATACGTTGTCACTTTGCGTTCTTGCGTGCTTGAAAAACTCGCGCCTTTTACCCGTACCTTAGACGCTGAGCAGCGTTTGCGTCGAAATGCAACGCTAGCCATCACTTTCCACGGCGTTACGAGACGCGCGCCGAACCGGACTACTTCGCGTAGCAGTACATGTGCAGACGCTCCGCCCCCGTAGCTTTCCCTTCATTGCCAAGAAAAGTTGTCCGCGAGTATAGTTGATGTTGCATAATTTGAAGTGAATGATAGCGCGTACGAGTACCAAGAGAGAAGGACAACACGAGCGCTGACTAACAACGTTTTTTTTTCTTCATTTCTCCAGGGCAATATATAAAAACAAAAACGGCTTGCCCCGAATGCGCGAGACCACACAATCAAATCTAAACAAAGATGGTGAAAGCATCTTTGCATCTGTATACTTTTCATTTGTATACTTTGCAGTTGTTCATGTTACTGAGGCGAAAATTGTTCCGAAAATTGCGCCATGATTTTTAACAAAAGTGATTGCCATGCTTCCTACAACCCGAGACGGAGCAAAATAAGAAGTCGGTATCAATACACAGAGGTTGAGATAAAACGGGAAACCCGTGCCTTCATGCCACGACTCAGTCCAGCCCTGACAACTCAGCTCCAAGGCTACACCCCCCCCCCCCAACAACAGAGGGAAACACAGAGGAAAGTCTCCACTCGCCAAACTTCGCGAGTAACCCGTCGCGGTGCTATAGTGGTTATGGTGCTCGAATGCTGACCCGCAGGTCCTGAGATCAAATCCTGGCCGCGGCGGCCTCATTTTCAATGGAGGCAAAAATGCTTGAGGCCCGTGTACTTAGATTTAGATGCACGTTAAAGAACCGTGGTCGAAATTTCCGGAGCCCTCCACTACGGCATCTCTCATAGTCATATCGTGGTTTTGGGACGTTAAACCCCAACAATTATTAATTATTATTAACATTCAGGAGTAAAGAAAGCTTTCAGTCTCCTCAAAAACAAGACGGCCAAGCCATTTATAAACTTGAAAAAAAAAAATTTTAAGTTATTTCGCCCACTTGTATTAAATGATGTGTAAATCAAGCTATCAGTCTCTCCCTCTTTATTTCACTCTCCACCTTTGCTCGAATAAAAGATTCCCCTTCGATGAGAAGCCAGAATTTAAGCACTGATGTTGCTTTTATCCCGCGTAATTGACTTAATAACATGACCAATTTCAAAGTATACACACATTACACAGGGTGTTTTTTTAGACAATACATATTTTTATAGAAATGCTATGACAGTCATACACCTGTGGTCATCGAACACGAACTCCACGTCGGAGTGGAAACATTTTGCCACAACTAAAGCTACATTGAAATGATTAAGTAACAAAAACTCGTTAATTAACTTTTTAATCATTAACTTGAGGGAAGTTGTTTATATGGAAAAGTTGTACGTGACAATTTATGACATACGAATTTTTTTAGAAATCCCAAGAAGCACGCGTATATATATTTGAGATATTAATCATCGAAATTCCAGCCCCGATCGAGGCGATATCGAAATTGAGCGCGCTGGGCGCGCAGGAAATGCCTCCGCTGTGTTACGTCAGAGCGGAACTTCACTTCACAAACTTTAAAAAAAGGCGCGTCGCAGCAGAATCTGGTGAGGAAAAAACGGCAAGTCGTCTGGAACGCACAAGCGGACCGCTTGTCCATTACGTGTGACGATCCTTGCTCATCTGATTCTTACTAATCTACGACTACCGCTTTTTAGCTTACCTAACTGACACTTCTACATCCTGCAGTATGGTGAATTAAGTCGGCACTGAGAATGGTATCTCTTTTATTGCACGTCTCTCGGTCCGGACGTCTCTCGGTCCGGCCGATTTCGTATTATATTGCGCTTCCTTAAGAAGGTATTCATCATTCGGAGTTGACTCCTTTCCGCGTAATCTGCCCACACCTATACTGCTCCTCTATAGAGTTGAAGCCTTCGGTGCCTCTTGCCTGTCTCCTGTTTGCTTTCTGTCACCGGGATAATGTAGTGATAATATTTCAATTTGTTTTCTTTTCGTGCTTCGTCAGTGGTGCGAACGGTTCCATCTGCCATTGTTACCAAGAACGCTTGTGTGAGCGGCGGACGACGAGAATTAGAAATAAAATCTAGCAAAAGGAGTCGCCGCCCCACGACTCTTCATTAAACGGCTATTCACATGCTACGGTTAAGCGAAGTTTAATAGATTGAATTTTCTTGAATTCCCGTGAAGATACCTAATGAAATTTCCGTACTTACACGAACGACAAACGCGTTCACTTCCGTTACGATTGTCTCAGGGTTATTTTGCAGAATTTTGTCAGCGGGCGCACCTCTGGCATTTTTACTGCGGCAACTAACTACGCGGCTTAAAGTCGGGGGGGGGGGGGGGGGGGGGGCGGCCCCTTCTTCCATTTCTTAAGGAGGGGCTGTATGTATATGTGCATGTATGTATATAGGTCGCAGTCCTCTAAGCCCCCCTCCCCTTCTACATTGAAGGGAGACTTTAAGCCCTGACTAACTACAACATTTCACAACCAAGTACAGAGCAACGGCTACATTATATTACACTCGTAACTATCCTGTAACATCAGCATGCGTGCTGGCCCATTGCGACTCGCGAATATCAGCTGGTTGCGACATAAGCGTGTAATGCGTTCATTCGAACAATACGAACATGTCTGGTGGGACGGGATATCGGTGGACACGACCGCGGCCTGAAACAAGAGGCCACGGCTATAGCAACCTTCACAATGCCACGCGCACCTTTTCCACATCGTCAGGCACGGCGTGATTGTGTGAAGCGATTAAGTCCGCAATAATTAAGACAAATAGACCGCGAGTGATTGAGATCGTTAATCTTGCAAATGTAGGGGCGCGTTCGTCGTCCAGGCGACCTCCCGCGCCAATTTATGGGCCAGCGATTTCCATTCAGCGAAATACAGATGTCCTCGATATATGACCGCGTCGAACGCGCCGGCCATTTCAATTTCGATTTCTAAACAGCTCTTATCTGGCCTTGTTCATCTGCTGACTAGCAGCCACGGAAGGAACTATTGTTACGAAGCCTCTAATTCGACTGGCGCCCGTACCTTTTTTCGCTTTATTATCTCCACGGTAAACAAACAAAAAACTCAAGCAGTCGGCCTTCGTGGCTCATCTGGCGAAACGCCAGCTCTCCAGCGGAGCGTTTCCACGCATACATCGGACATAGAGGCTAGAACAATTAACGCCACACTCTTCTGGTGGCATTTCTTCATTAGCTTCAAACTGCGAGGGAACGCGGGGTTTCTGTTGATTGCGACCGGCATGACAACTGTGCAAGTACTTTGCAGTGCCCCAGTCTCCACGTGGCAGTTAATGTAGCGATTCTGAAAATTGTATACGCGACGCCTCCAAGAAGGCACACAATTAAGGAGCATCGAAAGTTCTTGGCTGATTAAAAAATGTAGAAAGGGAGTGGACAGATGGGGAGGGGCGCGGTCTTTGGACTATGTGGTCCGTTGTCGGCAATCGCAGTCATTTCAATGTCTACAGGTGAAATAACTACGCAGAACTCGTACTTCCAATTGTCTGTCAGAAAGTATGTCTCAGTATTGATTGACTGTCGATATCATGATAAATACACGTCCTCAAAAATATCGTTTCGGACTTTCATTTACTTGTAGTGGATCTACTCAACAGAACGACTTAGGCTTCATCTGAATACTTTTTGGGTCGTTTTCTTCTAAGGTTTCGTCGTATGTTGGGCTTGCAAGTTGCAATCGAAACCACAGTGTCGAATGAATACGTTTGGCATTCTGCCTCAATACTTCTTTAAGTCCCACATTAATTATTTTCAATGTAAGCAACTAGTTTTTACATTTTGAGTTGCGCATGATCATGGTAGTCCAAAAAAAAAAATGGAAAAAAAAATCTGCTCACAATTTTTAATGAAAAGTAATTGATGTCCAAATTAATTAATTAAATAAATATTGTTTATTAATTGTTCTATTATTTTGGTTAATTTATTATTTAAGCAGTTATTTAGATGGGATAGCATAATGCAAGGCGCGCACAGACGCGCGCCTTGCAGGACCCAAATAAAGTTTTTCAACCAACCAACTAAAGTAAATGTCTTATCTACAGCACATGTTGTGAGGATGTCCAAAATATCCAGATCACATGGCAGTCTTCCCGGAGGATCTACGGGCGCGGTGGTCGACCGCGCTGCTCAGTTCAGAACTGACGGAACAACTTTGGGCCGTCCAGCGAGCCGTGAAGGCAGCGCGGGAGCAACAGCTCCAAGCGGCCATCTAGGCGGCCCCAGGCCCGGGCCTTCCATTCGCCGGATCTTAAATAAAGTTATTTCACTCATCTCTACACGGTGAAAGAAGAAGCTGCCTCAGCGAAATGCGTGAACAGCGAGACCGCTTCTGTCATTTCTTTGCTCACACGTGGCCTCGCTTTGTTGTGTCTACCGGCTTAGCACCATATGTACAGTAGATGCGAAATATATGAGCTCTTGAGCAAGAACAACGCTTTATCTTTACCAAGTGCTGACTGACCTACAAAATTGATTATTCCAATTGGAATCACTGGGCCTGAAAGGGTCAAGAAGCCTTTTGACAGGCGTGTTCTTTGACAGGCGTTTCTATGCTATGCTTAGCCCACAATGGTCCAACACTGTGGTAACGACCTGTGGCAGTGATCTTGCGCTTGCGCCCTCTGCTTCGTCGAGTTCCTAGAGTTGATGTCATCAGTGCAACCACGCATGTTATGTGCAGCCAAACAATAAGTAATCAAGTAAACGAATTGTAAAAACAAAAAAACACGTACACAGTGGTATAAGTATTAATGTTTACAAAAGTTCCCTACAGCTGTCTTTTCTGCCATATAGTATCCATGTTGAAATCGCCATGTGTGTACAGCTCCTTTCACAAGTGCATAGTCCGGTAGAACAAAAATAGCATACCGCTAACATTGTTTACGTTTTTACGTTATTTGTACGCACAGCGACCTCACTAGGGCTGCTGCAAGGGCATACGGAAAACATCACACATCATGTGCCGACGAAAGAAAACTCACGGAGTCCCTTATTCACTCACCTAAGACGACTGGAAAACGAGAGCCCTCTTATTGTTCTTCTCAGTCGATGGGGGTACCGATCCTGCCCAGCCACCCTAAGAAAGCTTTCTGCACGTGCTTTCTGCAACGTGATTTTCAACTGCCTCTAGGACCTCACCTGGTTTTGCACTGCCTCCGTGATCGGCCCATCATTAATTGACCAAGCTACGATGTCATAAGTGATGACGTCATCATACGACGTTGCGTCACGTGACGTCACTATGACGTCATCACGTGATGATGATATTGTGCATCACTCGTTTTGACGCCGCCGACGCGGGACACCGGTCAGTTTTCGCGTTTGACGAGGCGTCTAAGGCTTTCTTCGCCTTTAAAAAAATAACGTAGCTTGCACTGGAGGCGCAATGCTAAAGAGACAGCGGAGCTAATGAGCACCTAGTGCTGGCTGTTGCTGTTTTGCTAAGTTTTGCAAATTTTATCTTTCTTTATTCCTCTATTTCTTTCTTTCTCTCTCTTCTCTCTGTTCTTTGCGTGTGTCTTTTTTGTCTGTATTTATTTCGATTTACCTCTCTCTCTATTTCATTCTATCTTTCTTTCTCAATCTTCCCTTTACTTCTCTCTCTCTCTCTCGCTGTATTTCTCGGTCCCTCTTTCTTTCTCTCTCTTCCTCTCGCTCTCTATTTCTCTCTTTCTTTGATTCTCTCTCTTTCTCTCCTTATTTTTCTTTCTGCCTTTCGTTCTCTCTATTTCGCTCTTCCTATGGTATGCTTCACTCTTCCACCCTCCTTTCCCTCCTCACCCTCATTTCCCTTTCCCACCTCCTTGCTATACTACACTATACAAGGCTATGCTATGCTGGTGTGCCTGGATAGCCGAGTAGTTAAGACGCTCGCTTTCAGGTCGTGGGTACGCGGGTTCGAATCTCGCCTCGCGAAGAAATTTTTTCCACTCGAATTTCTCTATCTCTGTACTCGTTGTCTCGCCCATCAGAGTTATTGCATCCCACGCCGGAGAAATCGGCGCACGCGTGTTTTGAGAGCGAAGCAGAAGACGACGACGACGATGAAGAAGAGGGCGAAGAGAGCGCCGGCCGGTGCATGATGATGATAGTTGTACAGTGTCTGTACAACATCTAGAGCCTGTGGCACCGGTAGTCCAAGCACCCGAAATAAATTTATGTTGGGTTTTACGTGTTTGAAACAAGTTATTCAGTGTCATCGACACAAGGGACTCTTTGAATTGTTATTGGTCCTGTTTGATGAGGCTTATAATCACCTGCGTCAGCAGGATTTCGTCTCGGGGAGTGCAAACACGTGTTGCATCAAGTCCGGGAGGGGGGGGGGGGGAGTCTTTGGCAGCTTCCCCCTTCCGACGCCCATGCTCATAATCTACTGAGTTAATATTTCTACTGCCAACTAAAGACGAAACGCTCAACATATATGTTTTTTTTTTCTAACAAAATTTGGATTGAATATGTTGTTTTCATTTGCAAAAAACTAAACAAAAAAGAAATCCGCGACATTTCATCAACCAGAAGACCGCGAAAATTGATTCTTATTGAAGTACAGCAGCTTTAACGGTTCCCTTTTTCCATTCATACTCTACTGATGAGGCTTGCAACCTCGCTTTTTTTTTATTTAAAGAGAATTTAAAGCAAAAAATGAGTGAATGAATGAACCACATATGTTTTATCTATATCGATATTTCTGTGGGGTGCTATAAAAGTCGCCGATACGCAGTTTTTATACGCTTATGTAAAACATTATACGTTAGTTTTCGAAATAGATGTGTATAAGATGTTTGGTAAAGAATATGTCGTTTGTTAAATACTATATATACCGGGCACCTCAGCTAACACGGCCCAAGATAAAAAAAAACAAAAAAACATGCGCTTTAGGAAAGTTCTACCTGTTGTATATTAGTGGTAGTCGTGTGTACATACAACCTGTATTTTTTTTCATGACTAATTATTCAGTAATTACACTAATTAATGAATTAACTTTAATTAGCCTACTTTATATTCTTGCTCGAATCGGTAAAATAATAACTTTTTGTTGTAGGTCACTTCAAATAACCCCAGAATCAAGCATTTGTTTTGCGCTGAAGTCTGCGTGGCTGTTTATTCCGAGAAAGGACAAAAGCGCGCGAAACACGCCAGATATGAAATAGACGCGCGCTCGCCCGCCGCTCTACTCTAGCGCTTCCAAGCGTTCCTTAGTTGATACACGGCTGCGTTCGTGCATCGCCGTATTTTACAGGGCTTCACGGTCGATGATGAACGCGTGAGCGGCGTGTTTCGATGCGCGTCCATCAAATAGGGTGAAACCCTGTATACAATAAACGAACGCAGCCGTGTATCAAAGAACGCTTGGAAGCGCTTGAGTAGCGGCGCGCGAGCACGTGTCTATTTCATATTTGGCGTGTTTTGCGCGCTTTTGTTTCTTTCTCGAAAAAAAGAAAAAAAAACAGCCAGGCAGATTTCAGCACAAAATAAATGCTTCATTCTGGGGTTACATAAAGTGATTATTTTACCGATTCGAGCAAGAATAAAAAAGCTGGCTATTTAAAGTTAATTAATTAATTTGTGCTTACTCATGAAAAAATACAGGTAGTATATACGCGCGACTACCACTAATATACAACAGGTAAGATTTTCCTAAAGTGCATGTCTTTTTGTTTTGTTTTTTTAAATCTTGGGCCGAGTTAGCTGGGACAGACTATCGGAGGGTCCAAAGACAGTGAAGATGGAGGCATGACGCGACGGCAAACATGGAACAATGAAGAAGTTCGCTACACAATGGCGCTTATTGAGTGAAGTAGTGCAGAACGGAACAAAAATTAAGAAAAAAAATGACAAGTGAATAACGCTCAGTTAATATATATGCGCAAAAATCCACTATGTCAAGGTGGAAAAGAAAATGACAAGTCTTGGTATATTTAACCACATGCTCTTTTCCAAAGAGCAAAAGACTGGCTGAGATGCTTGTTTCCGTACGGCTGCGCGGGAAAGTTGTTGTTTTGGGTGATGACAACCCACCGCATTGCCCCTTCGTCCACGTGGTCCACACTGAGGAATGAAGACATACAGAAAAAAAATCATGGTTGATCCCTCCGACACTGTACCTCCGTCATAGGAATCGGTAAAACGCACACTTACAGAAGTAGTTGAATGTTTACTGTACTTTTATATAAAAGGCTTGCACAACACGTTCAAGCTTGATGACACATCTCCATCCCGACGGCTAACGCCCATGGTCAATGATTAAACAAACCTTTGTAGCGGAAGTAGTCAGCGGTGAGAGCGTAATCAGAGAAAGCGGTGTGACGTGACAGCCAGAAGAGCGTCGCTGATTGGACGCAGAACTTGCGCTAAGGTCGCCGTCCCGCGGCATGTTAAAGAGTTAATGAACATTACGGTCGGACTCACTGACCTCCATTAAACTAGTGGAGATCAGCGGTCGGACTAGAGGGAAACGCAATGCGCGTCGTGTCTCCTCTCTAGCCCGGCCGCGATTTTTCTCGGGGCGAGCGCAAGCGGCGAAGGCGAGTCAGGCGCGCGTCGCAGATGGATTAATTGATTAATACTATGAGCGCGAGGCCGAGGCTTGGACCAACGCCTTCTTGCTTGGGCTAAAGTCGTTACCGCGCGGTGTTTAAGGCGTTGACAAACCGAATGGGACGGACGCGTAGCAACGACGCGTTGCAGGAGCTAATCGCAGAGGGCCTTACTTTACTTTACCCAGCATCTGATATCGCGGACCGAGAGGTCGTGGGCTCGACTCCCGTTGTCGGAACTTCGTTTTTTTTTTTCATTTTTTTTTCTTTGCCATCTGATCGTGTGCATTTTTTCGATGTCATTTTCCGTGAGGAAATACGTCACTGAAGTTTTGGTGGACCCCGACATAAAACACTTTCGTGTTAAAATAAGCATATTGTTACGAGGCATTGTGGATGAGCACGCCGTTGGAGACGAAGAGATGAGGAAGAAGCTGGAATGCCGCGCGAGACGCTGGCAGCCATTCGATGGCACAGTTGCTTGTAAATATTGTAAATATACTTGCTGCTGTCTCTCTCGCGTATTTGTAATGTTTACCAACCGACACGTTCAGTGGCCACACAACCAGCATGTGAGAATAGGCACTTGAACGCTACCGATGTAATCCTATCGACAGCACCATTGCCCCCCCCCCCCCCCCACTCGACTTGTCGATCGAGTCCGAAAGAGAAGCTTCGCAATAGATGCTAAAATGAAAATGAAGCAATAACGTGCTTCTCACAACAGCCTGCCTTTGGTCCCCTGCTTTTCAGGAGTAAAGGTGGGAAGTAAACAATTCAATGGAATGTAAATCGCGGATCCTCGGTCGCCATTGTCGTGAAAAACCTGCGTGGGCATATAGCTCTTCCCTTGAGGCGTGGAAAGCTCTTACTGAGTCACGGCCGGTCTGGAGGCGCGCGCTCGCTCGCGAGCGCGCGCCTCTAGACCGGCCGTGACTCAGTAAAGGTATGGAGCAGGCTCGCCCCTCCCCCCGCCTCCGCTGGATGTGATAAGGGGACGGAGATTCATAACATAGCTTTTTATTACGAGCACCAAGTGATACTCTTGTTTCTCTTCCAAGCACTTCCGGTCTGAATATTCAGAAAATGTGTTAAAAAAATAAAACTAGTACGAAATAGATGGCTCTGGTTCAATCTAACGGTTATATTGAATACGTAATATCGGGGAACAGTCAGGATAATTATAATGAAAATTAATTGAACGAGTGCATTGAAAGAGCAGACCCAGACCCAAAATATTCTCCCAAATCCAGAAAATTTTAGACCCTGAACATTGTTCTAGGTCCAAAACCTACGCCTAGGCAGTGTTTCTCAGCCATGAATTTTCAGGGACCCTTGTGGACCGGTGGAGAGGGACCCCTTGCAGTGAGAGAAAGAAAGGGGGGGAGGGGGGTCACAACAACACTGCATGCAGCGTGAAGTACGTAGCTTTTATTTAAATGGGTCTCCGCGGACCACCCAGGGTTCCGCGGAACCCCATTTGAGAACCACTGGCCTAGAGTAAATTTAATCAAAATTGAGAATGGTGAGCGGGACCTCGATCGTGTTCGCCCAACTGTCACTTTTGCTGACGGTAAACCGAAAAAGAAACCGAAACCAACCCAGGTAGCTCGAGCGTGGTTGGCAACCCACCGCGTGCTCGTGCCTCCCGACCTGACATTCACGCGCGCTCTGATCCCCGTTCTGCGCATGCGCGAAAAAAGAAAAAAAGGTACAATTTGCAGTGTTAGGGATCTCTCTTCTTCAAACTTTAGGTACTTTCTAGGTGCTTCTGTGAATCGCTCTGTTTTCCCTAGGTTAACGGCTCGGGCAACGTTTTTGTTTTGCTCAGAGCAGCGTTGCCAGATGGTGAAATTCGGCACCAGATTGGGAAAATCTGGTGAAAATTGGGGGCTGCTGGTGTTGAGGTGCCGGAACAGCTACACCAGACAAAATCTGGTGAAAAGTGGTGAAAAATGTTGAGGAATGGCTTGCCACTACAATTATTCGTATTTACACCGCGTTGTTGCCGACGACTTGTTGGCCCTTCATCCGCATCCCACGGTATACAGCGCCAGTTTCTTGCATCAAACCAAAGCCGGCCGAGCCATAGAGTTTTCGTGAGCAGCCCGATCGTGTGGCGAAGGTCGCGGGACAGTTCGCGGGCCTGCTGGACGCCACCGTGTCCCTCTCCGCTTGTTCCTCTTGTCTTCAATAAAGTTTATTTTCTCCTTCTCCTTTTTTATGCATATCCACTTTTATGGCTCTAGAAGGCGACGGGCCCTAAGGAGGTTAAAAAAATTCTAGAGTGGAAGCAATCGAAACTTCTAAGGAGCGAATGTGAAGCCAACGTTCGGGCACACTTTACCTGAAAAACATAGCCTTCCCGTCTTATGTCCGACCGTGACGTAAATGCTATAGTTTAGTCATTGGTCGGTTACTATCCCGAGGAAAGTAATATATCCGAATGAGTACGTATGTGATATGTCTAATAAAGCTTGCCAAGACATTGATAAGGAAGCCAGTAACACAGAGGCTCATTGGTAAGTATCTGTCCGGAACAATTAGCCATCGAAGGTCCGTACTCAAAACCAACCTTTTCTTTACCTCTTATTTTCTGTATAGCTTTTGGGCCCTTAATACGCGCGGATAAAAACAGTAAACAGGGCTAAATGACTGAAGTCGGTTTGTGGACACTGGCTTCATCATCACTTCAGCATCTTTTTAACATCCTTGGGTGGGCCACCCAAAAAACTCCTTGCCTGTTTCTAGGAGTGCGCGAATTAATATTCGATTCGGCATTCGAATCGAATAGTGCATATCCGAAATACCGAATATTTTTCCAGTATACACTATTCAGCATGGACGGAAAACCCCGAAGTAATGATACGTTGGAGCATTGAGGGATCATTTTTGTACACGCTTACATGTCTAACAACAGACCCAACCACGGCGGGCTCGATTGTAATTTATAGCTTCCAAAGGCATAGCGCATCCAAGACGGGACAAGGCGAATGACACGTAGACAGGCATACACATCAGGGGGTCAGCCGGGGGGGGGGGGGGGGCAGGGGCGTAGCCAGAAATTTTTTTCGGGGGGGGGGGTTCAACCATGCTTTATGTATGTTCGTGCGTGCGTTTGTATGTGTGCGTGTATATATACGCAAGCAAAATTGAAAAATTTCGGGGGGTTTGAACCCCCCAACCCCCCCCCCCCCCTTGGCTACGCCCCTGGGGGGGGGGGGGGTTGGGAGTGTTCAACCCCCCCCCTGAAAATGGTCAATTTTGCTCGCGTATCCATACACGCACATATACAAAGGCACGCACGAACATACATAAGTAGGTTGACGCCCCCCCCCCCCCCCCGCCCCCGAAAAAATTTCTGGCTTCTCTCCTAGCTGATACACATACATACACAATGATGTGTGTTTATGCGTCATTCGCCGCAAGTGTTATCGTGATGTAAATTTCTTGCAAATGCAGTTTTCAACAATTATATTTATCTGTTTATGGCGCTATAAAGCCCATTACGTGATAACTGGTTGGTTTATCTGTCTCAATAAATGTTTAGCTCGATGTGCGGTGTTCGGTTAAAGAGCGCTTAATTCTTATGCATCAATTTTATTTAAAGGCTGGTGACAAAGAGCCACCTTGAATACCCTCGTCACTGCTGTATTTCAATGTACAGTTACAAAATAACCCGAATGCTCCAGTCGCTGATGCGTACGCCTACCTCAGTCTACATAATTGTAGTAGTTTTTGTCAATTAAATGTAATCGTAATGTTCCTTTGTTAAAATTTGTGAATATTTCTTGCAAAGGAAGTGTTATGGAGTCCTGGAGCTGTTCCGAAAATGGTTACCTAACTATTCGTGCGTCACTTCGCGACGGTGGATGCTCCTGTTGAGCGCCACCGCCACGTGCAGACGCGTCTTCGTTTGCGCGCACCCGCCGCGCCGAGGAATTGTGTGCCCCCCTCCCCTCTTCCCCCCTCGCACACACACGTACAAGAGATAGCTACACCCCCCCCCTCCTCCCCTCGCTGTTCTCCCCATCTGTACATAGCCCATTTCATCCGTCTTCGGCGTTTGTTTCTTTGCCTGGGGCTCGGAAGAGCCACCTACGGACTATGCAACTTCAATGGCGCACCATCCACCCTCTTCTTCCCGTGCTTTCTTTTTTTTTTCTTCGAGAAGATAACCCTGCTCCCTCCGCCGCCCTCCGTTCACACCACCGTCCCGTTTCTTCTATTTTTATATATCTCGTTTTTCTTCCGTTCTCCTATTTCACTCCGCGGCGCCTCGTTTGTTCGTTCCCACTCTTTTCGCTGCCCAGAAGTTTGCCCGATACGGGATGTTGTGGGAAGCGCACGCCTGCCTTTTTCAATGGCAGCGGAGGGGCCTTTCGCGAAACAAGCATCGACAAGGGTACTTGAAACGAATGCATGGCTGAAGCTAATTGCTGCTGCAGGACACACAAAGGATCCACTGAAGAATGCACCGAACGTTGCCGAAAATCTTTGTTTTTTTTGATATACGAATGCGCACAATGTAAAATTGCAGAAATATCCAAATCACTCTCCTTTGTAATAAGATCATTATAAACAACAAAAATATTTTCTCTGGGGCAGGGCTTTTGCAAAATAAAACGCTAAAAAGAAACAAAAGTGACGTCACAGTCGCCATATTGAAGTGTTGGTGAAATCTACGAGGTGAAATCTGGTGAAATTTTGTTCCAGGGTTGGTGTCGGAGCCCTTTTCCAATCTGGCAACGCTGGCTCAGAGGCTCGGCAAATCGTCAGCGCGGGAAAGATGGCAGTTGAATGCGAGGTAGGTCCTTCGTTTTTCTTTCACGATTTTGCCGTATCGGAAAATGACAGCCGCAATTAAAGGCGCGTTGAGGGCTGAAATGGGGAGGCGATGTCGTCTGATGTAGAAGTGTTTAACGCCAGAGCGTTTGCCGGGTTAATCTACTGAGGTGCACGGCGGTTGAAACGCGATCCTTTTTTTCGACACTCGGCGGGCGTTTGAGGTCGCCTAATCGAGCATTTGTCACGCAGTTTGATTATTTCGATTTAGATTGCGTTATACAGAGCCATTCTAAGACCGCTATACACGAAAACTGCGGCTCGACGACGAGTCAACATGTTTATGAGCTCTCTCACTTTGTTGATTGGAGTGCGCGTTAGTACGATGCGCGCCGAAAAGTCCGGCACCTTTCGCGGTGTAAGAATTAGGGAAAGATCTTTTATTTATTTATGCAGGTGCCCTCTCCAGTTCCCCTGATGGATCTGCGGAGTCGGATATCTGGCGCTGCGGAGAACCGAGCTGATTGCAGTACCAGCACTCTGAAGCACTTATTTGAGCAGGAAAGATAAAGGTGAGCAGAAAGTTTCGAGGCAAGACTGACTTCACGTGTGGAGTGGAATCATGTTGATATTCGGTGCAACGTTGGTGTGCGGCCCGGCCCGAACCCGAGAAAAAAATTTCACATCCCCGGCCCGGCCCGACCTCAGATCGGGCCCGACAGGGGCCCGGGCCAACAATCTAGGTCGTGTTGCCCGAACATGGAATCGACAGCAAGGCGTTTTAAGTAGCAAATATCTACGTTTTGTTGGCACACGGTACGCTAACAAGTATGCTTTAATCTACGGTAATTCTTACGGTAAAGGGTCTCACTGTGGTAACAGGTGACCGGACATACTGGGTACGATGAACAGTTATTCGGCAGCGGTATACTATGCATATTTTTTCAACAAATACAGTGGGAATCCTCAAGGGCGTTTCGTAGCAGATATTGAAGCAGAAAAAGGTGATTTCATGGCCAGGAATTGGGGACATTGATGGAGTTAAGGGAGCTGCCACTAAACGCACCAGTGGTGAGACTGACTTACTGAGGCACTGAAGCACCCTCTTCGCCTCGCTCCGCCGCACACGCTCCCGAGCATTGTATTCAAAAATTTTTTCAGCACCGCGAGCTGTTCCGACATAATCTGATACAATGAAGGAACAGATGTGGACTTTGGAAACAACAAGAATAAGGCCGACAAACGCGACCGAGGAAGTTACATGGCGTTAGCTACACAATAAAGCAGCCTATCAATTGAACAAGCGCTTCTCAGCCAATCTAAAACCGGGAGTCATTTTTGAAACCTCTTCTTTGAGCTTCGTAATCGAAGTCGAAAGAAGCCAAAGTGGGTCTGAATTTAGGCGGCTCTCACAGGCTGCATGGTACAATCTTCAAATGGCCTGGGAAGGTAGGCGCTTTGCGGCACGTTATTGGAATTACGCCTAAATTGTTCAAGTGGTTCCCTAGTATCTGAAACCGACAGTCGTTTTCAGTACCATATTTTGTTCGTGAGATATTATTTTGTGTGTGTGTCCACATAGGCGTGCGCACAGGGGGGCAGGAGGGGGGCGGCCGCCCCCCCTAATCACCTAAGAGGGGGGTGCAAAATCTGCCCCATACATTGACATAGTAGGGTGGGGGGGGGGGCGCTGCGATGAACCTTCGCCCCCCCCCCTGATGGGGAACCCTGCGCACGCCTATGTGTGTCCATGCTTCTCATTCAGTTACTGCAGGGCTCCCTGCCGCCGCCAGGAGATAGCGCGACATGCACATGTCCCGAAATAATGGGGACGGCAGCATGAGTTCAGTTTCAACAGGGAGCGCAATAAGAACAGAGGAGACAGAGAATAGAACGCTCTCTTGTTTTTATTGCGCTCTCTATTAAAACTTAAACCATGCTCTACCATCAAACCCAATCGTGCACCTTTCTGGATATGTAGCACCTGTCTTCAGAATGGTAGCACTTTGCCACGGCAAGAGAAATAGGGGAAGAGAGCCAAATGAATTATCTTTGTTTTAAATACACTAACCTAGATAAAGATCATAACGAACTCCGTGCACCACATGTACTTTTCGAAATATGTATAAACAGCCGAAAGGACGAAAAAAGCTATTTGTTATAGCATTATTTCCATATATCACACCTCTGCTAGTATATACAGTCTATAGTGCCGAAGAACTTTTTCTTTATTTATTGTGTGCTGCAATTCTTGTTTGCTTTTACTTCTATTTCTTTACTCACTCCCCTCTGCGATGTCTTTGGTCTTGAGGGTATCAGTAAATGAAAATTAAATGTAATAAGTTTGTGTGGCATAGTTTACAGTTAATTTCCTGACATGTCATTGTGCAAAAAGTCAATTTTTCAAGAGATTCCGGCTGTAAGCATGCCATGCTCTGTTGCATCAGATATCCTACTGCTCTACAGTTTCTTGAACTGCTTGCACTAGCCGCAGGAGCGCACGAAATCTGCCTTGCGAATTGTGAAGGCTTCGGCAGTCGTAGTTCCCAGACCTCCCACACTCGAGGAAATTTCGGGCATCTCTGCGGAGTTCTGCAGAATGGACAGAGCTTTCCAGCTCATCGCTTCATTTGTCTTGTTCTCGAACGTCATGCCCTTTTCAATATAACCCATAAACTCCTCTTTGAGGGCTTCTCTTTTCTTTCTTTCGCGACTGATCCTCCGCTTGAGGTGTATGATATCATGGGTAATCCAGGGGTTCCGTTTGTCCGCCCTTTGTAACAGGTGTGAAGCTGTCAATGCTATGGAAGATGATTTCTTTAAATTTAACCCGCATTACTTTAACGTCAGTCTCAATGCTGAAATTATCTAATGAATATGAAAAATAATCGATTATGCTAGTGTCATCTGCTTTCGAGAAATTAGGCACGTAAACGAGGCGTTCCTCAAGTTTAGTACGCACAGCTACGTGTTTTATTTGAACGAATACTAGCTCGTGATCCGATATTCCCTTGTCAACTGCTAATTCATAATTATCAAAGCACCCGGGCAGAAATACTAAATCTAGGATAGACTTTGCTGAGCCTGCCGTTCGTGTGTATTGATGAACTATTTGCTTTAAAGGGGCCCTCCAACACTTTTTTTGAAGCGCCTACATCGCTGCTGACCGCATCAACGCGTAGTGGCGCTTGCCAGAACTATTGCGGGCAGAAATGACGAAGATGAGCGCTGGCCTATGATTGGATAAATGTAACGTTACTGCAGCGCCCGGCAAAGAATGCGCCGAACGCCACGGCGCTGGAGGGAAACGCGCTCGGGACGCTCCAGGCGCCGTTGTTTGTAGAAACTGAAGGGAAAAAAATGTAAGAGCGTTGATATAGACGCCGTCGCAACAAGAAACACGACTAAAACTAGAAAAAATGTAGAGGCGTTCATGATCTGCCTCGTTTCACACGCGCAGTTCACTCTTAATGCACCACATTGTTTGTTACTATCGCAACGGCGTCATCAATACGTTGGAAAGAACGGCCAACATTGTATGCAAGCTTCCCGTACGTAGGATCTTTCAGTTCATTTCATTGGGGCGCCATCAGACGTCACAGGGTGAGTGAAACGTGGTCAGGTGACCCCGCAAAAATCGAGTTGAGGGTAGGCCTCCATTTTATTGTATTTTGAGTGTTCTAGGCTGAATAACTTCGGACTGCGTGCCCCTACCGCTGCCGTTCTTGCTGCACTAATCTCTTCAGCCTCCAGTCTACGCAACCCGAAAGTAAAAACTGTAAAACAATGAGGTCAGGAAAAGTGTTAGAGGGTCCCTTTAAGTCATGCACAAAAGCTATATCAATGAGAGCGTCACACTCTGGGCCCTCTTGTGAACCTACAGTAAAAGAATCCCAGTCAATATCTGGTAAGTTGAAGTCTCCCGAAAGAATAATACAACCATGTCGCGGCTTGTGTTGATCTAAATAACTTTTTATATCTTGCAAGTATGAAGCCGATTTATTAGGCACTCTGTAGATAGCCCCGAGGAGAACAAAGGCATTGCCAATCCTGACGTTGCACCATACACTCTCGTGGTTTTGGATTCCTTGCAAACGGATGCATTCAACATAATCTCTAACTATGGCAACGCCACCTCCTCGGGATTCACTATCATTCCGCATGATCTTATAACCAGGTGGTGCTAACTCATTGTATCGAATATCAGGATTTAGCCACAACTGTGACAATGTGTGGGTCATAATTGGCTAGGGTGTATTCCAGGTCGCCAGTTTTATATATAATTGGCTAGGGTGTATTCCAGGTCGCCAGTTTTATTTACCAGGCTTCTAGCATTTAAATTGACGAGACGGAAGCTGTCTCTTTTGTTAGGCGCACACCTTCAATCATGGCCTCTTTGCGCTGACGGGTGTGTGCTACGTTTAACCTTGACTCGGCGGTTTTTTGTGGAGTCCCAAGAAAACGCTTCATTATTAATGTATATTTTGTCGTAGTCAAGACGCATGCGCTGTTCCTTCTCCCTTTTCTTCGCAGCGGAGTTCCAAAGCAGCTTACGTTTAGCCACGGTTGGGCTAGACCGCACGCGCGCGCTCGCTTCTTACGGCCTTCGCATCGGGTGTAGTACATGCCTCTCGCCGCTGCTTTGAGGGGGGTGCTGCGATCCTGACCCTCCTCCGCCGCTCCGTGCAGCGCGCGCAACGCCAGCACATGAGTTCGGGCGCGCTTCTTCCTCACCGCGAGTTGAAAAACAAGTTGCCTAATCGTTGAAGACGCACAAATGGTTTATTCTGACTTCTTATATGCGCAATGTGCATCGAGCTTAAGCTTATCAAAAAACGTATAAATGCAAGAGCCGGGAGTACAGCGCTCCGCCATCAAACGTGTAGACATCTGAGGTCTGGAAATAAATATTTATTGCTCGTAAGCACTCGCAAATAGTTGAACGCTTTCAAGTGAAAACTTTGCCGGACTTCACAAATGTCTCGTTCACAACCTAAAATGCTTCCTAGTCGGCTTGTGTGCGCAGGTGGAAGGCTTGTCGTTCGCGTCAGTCAGTTGGTTTGTGTGATTGACGAGAAGTCTTAGGAATTTTTCGGCTATGAGATCTGCAGATCGTCGGGAGTGGCTGTCGTCAACGCCTTCAGGGCAACTTAAGGTGGGAGCGCGTTGCAAGTAGGGCTGGACTGCTGTTTCCAAAACTCCTAGCACATTCCTGCGTGGCAGGTGTTCAGAGGCCTTATCGAAAATGACCGCTATCTTGTCCAAAAGAGCTAGAAACTCAGGCCTCGGGTTGTGTAGTTCGTTCCTGTCTTGTGCTCGCAGTAGCTTGTACAGCTGATGCTGCCTGTTGTTGGTCGTCAGTAGCGCAGTGCAAGAGTCAAATCCGAGGTCTGTAATAATAATAAGCGACGAGGAGAGTCTGAAAAGTGCGAGCGATTTGAGCAGTTGTGCATTGTTAGCAGTAGGATTTGAGCGAATATGCGTATGCGACTTTGTGTTATGAGTTTTGCATTGTAACCAAGTTGTTGATAATTAAATGTAAACTTCTTTTTCCCTTTTAACTGTGTGTCGTGCGTTGCGTTTTCTATTGTGTCTTATTTTACGGCCCAGCCATCCTGACGCTAACAAAAGGACCGCAAAAGAGCTCGGGGTCCCTGGAATTAATGTTTCCAGGTGGTGTTAACACCAGGTGCCACTCTCGGGGCGTGCCGTCCGAAGGGGTTATTCAGCAGCAAGAGTCCTCTCTTGTTTTTTTACTTTCTTTCTCCCTATACGTAGTTATTTTCAACCATTAGAGATACGACTCACGTACGTGCTTCAAAGAGCTGTCAAGCTGCAGACCGCAGCTTTTAGCCCTGAAAACCACTCCAAATGTATTTGGAAAAATAAAGAAATAGAAAATAGCTAGCAAAGGCAAGGCGAGCTCTCTCAATTGCGGCCTCATTGTCCAACGAGACCAAGGGCCAAAGGTATTTGGTGCTCTCTGCTTGCAGAACAGGTGCAGCGTTATTTATCTCTCTCTCTCTGATCGTTGCAAGTGCTTCATGCCTCCTGCATTATGCTCATGATGGTTAGCGCAAACGCAACACGGACGAAAAGAAGAAAAAACGACGACACAATTGAGCGCTATCTAACAACTGAATGTTTATTGGAAAATCGCAAATATATATGTCTAAGAAAGAGAACTGCGTGAGCTGCCCTTCTATCGCTTTGATTGATGAGGAAGTGTCTTTCCTAGAAAGGGCGTAGTTTTGTTATCATACACTTTTTTATCTGTCAATTATCTTTGGCGCATGTGCGGGTTTGTTGTTTTTTCTCTTTCTTATACATATATATTTGTGATTTTTCCAATAAACATTCAGTTGTTAGATAGCGCTTGTGTCGTCGTTTTTTCTTCTTTTCGTCCGTGTTGCGTTTGCGCTAACCATCATGAGCAATTTCCAACTCGCCCAATTCGCTACCCTCCTGCATTATGCCTCGTTAGTCGATTCTTCCGCAGTTTTACTGAGTTTAAGCTTGTATTATCCACCAACGTTATAGAACCAGGTAAGTTGCAAAGCTCCCCGCGTCAGCCAACCCGTCGCGCGGCGCCGGGGCAGCTTCCGGTTTGGTGGCGCTGGCGGCGCAACAAGCTTCCGCTAGCAGACGAAAACACGTAGTCTGCGTACGGTCCCTAGAATAGTCTGCGTGGCAAGACGCCGCGGCAGCCGTTCAGAAAGGGCTCCGTTGCTTCTGTAATTATCGAGATTTTCCGTTGCGCTGCCACTGCAACGTAAAACTGAGTAATATTTAGCAGTGGAAAGGTAAAGTCAGTTAAGCTATGGCTTATAGACTGCCCACGATAACTGATGCTTGATAGCGTAACATATGAATCGGTCTATTACCCTATAAGGAATTAACTAAATGCCGCATTCCCGTAGCGTAAATTCTTTAGCATAGTGGATGCTTCGGCGTGTTGGTACTTCTGTCTTTTCGTTTTGGACTGTGCAAGTATTGCGCGGTGTTAACGAATAAATCTTTGTTGCAAGTCAGCGCGGTTGTTAGTGTAATCCTTTTTTCTGGTGCTCCGTCTTTTTTTTTTTGCGCTGTTTTCTTTCCGATAATTCTTCACTTTAACTTTTTTGAAGTGAGGAGTTTTTCACTATGTATCGCGGCTGTCGTTACTTGCAGTTATTGAGTGGTAAAATCGCTGTTTGTGTACTGCACGCCACAATTTCAGTCCTGCTACATAAAGAAAAATTGTATTTATTTTACGCACGCAATGCAGAAAAACAATTTTTCAGATATTGCATGTATGGTGTGGTGCACACAAACGGCACAACTTATTTACAGTCTCAGGCATTAAACCTTATCAAAACAGCTCTAATTAATTGTAAAAGATTATTTACCGCACAATTTTTAGGATCACTCAAATCAAGGCAAGTTCAAGAATATCTTTAGGGCGCATCCTTCGACGAGGCTCTTTTCCGCTGGCGATTGCAGCCCTAATTCTTACCATTGACCGTGTGAGCGAAAGTCTTCAGGATATCTTCCTCATGAAAGTGCATATCACATACATGAGATCGAGAAATGGCGCGATTCCACGCCGCTCGCTGGTCAGGGTCACGCGGGGCACAAACAGGTTACGAACTTTCTTGAATTTCGTGGGACTGTCGCGACTTCTCATACAGCGTCCCGAGCCGTCCCTGTCGGGACAGCTATATGTCCAGGATGTATTCCGGACCGTCCAGTTAGAGATTTTTGTGATCCAACGCACACCCGACACCGCGCGTCACGCTCCAGAACACGAACATCTCACGAATACCACGCACGAAGCAATGTTGCGGTGGTACAGCGGTGGCTGCGAAGGGCTTTGGTTACTTTGACTGTACTTCTGTGCGCTGCGCGACAACTTTTACGGGTACATTCTCCAGCAGGGAAAGTGTTGCGAGCAGCACGTAGCCAGCTGAAGAGGGCCGAAACAATGAAGAAACAATCCCCCCCCCCCCACCTCCCTCCCCGACTCCCTTCATTGAAGAACCCTACGCCAAAAGGAATGTCGTGGTGTCTCGGATTTCCTGTAACCTAGCAAAACATTTTCTTGGGCTAGTTGGTTCATGACTTCTGTGGGAAAATGACTTCTGTGGGACAAAGAATACATCCCGTGTTCTTTGTCGGTCCTTGTGTTGTTTTGCGCTACAATTTTCCCACAGAATTCCTGTAACCGCTCGTACAGCCGGGAACCCATGTCGGCACGGTGAAGACACGCAGCACATCCGAAGCACAATAGAAAGCGCAAAACTGCTCACGCAGAATAAGCAGCCTCCACGGATGGATGGATGGATGCTATGAGCGTCCCCTTTATAACGGGACGGTGACACGTCTGTCACCAGGCTCGAAGAAAAAAAAAAAACTTCCTTGTTTCAAGTTGGCTTAACACCTTATCTACGCTGATTAAATCTATGTTATTATACCAAAAAAATATAAATTCACGGTTCATCTCTCTGCCTCTTAAGGTAGAATGACCTTATTTTTCCCCAATATTTATTTTTGTACTTTATCTCTACTTTTCTGCCACCAATACTCTAACCGTCTCTTACTTATTTCTATCGCGGACGTGTTCAGCTTTCCATTGTTGTCCCTAAAACCCAAGGCTTCATGTAGACTCGTGCACACACGTATACCTCGGTGAATATCGCCACATTCAAGCAGTACATGTTCCATCGTTTCCTTAGTTCCCCCGCAGCATGTACATTGTTCTTCGTTACTGAATCTCGCTTTATAACTACGCGTTCTAAGGCAGCCCGACCATACTGACGCGCCGCAACGCTGGCTGAAGAGAGTGGAGCGAGTGAATCCTGATGCGACAGCAGCGCCACATCTGTCGCTGATGGCGGCGGCGCCGCGCAACATCGCTTAGTTTTGCAACTGACCTGGTTCTATAAACGTTGTTATCCACGAGCACATGCATACCGACATTATGCGGAGAGCCGTCTGATAACATTAGTTTTTTTTTAAAGGAGACGATCCTCCCTCTACCCCTGACTTCTTGAATAATCCCCCTCCCCTTTCTCCGTCGAGAACCCCCATTCCGCGGTTTTACATCGAGCTAGGTTAGGTTAGGTTAGGTTAGGCGCAGCAGATGCACGGTCAGGGTCGCAGCGCCCCTACCGCCGACGGGCGGCGAAACATACTGAGAAACTCTCCCATTGCTTTCGCGATGGTGAGAAGGCCGTAAGGAAAGAAGCTGCGCGCGTGCGGTCTAGCCCGGCCGTGGTTTAGCCAAGGTTTCCTTGGAAAAGTTATCTGAGACTGAAATACCAGTTCCTTTCAGATTCTTACAATTTTTGTAGAGCTGCACTTTTTCCCTGTAATCATATAATCTTAGAACAACAGGGCGAGGCCTCGTGGTCTGCTTTTTTCCTATTGTGTGCAAGCGTTCGACAGTGTTTAGCGTAACATGCAGCTTCTTTTCCATTACATCATTTAGCACTTTACTGCGCAGGTCTTGTGGTGTTTCATTCGGTTCCTCTGGTAGGCCAAATACCATTAAGTTGTTCCTTCGGCTCCTATCTTCGAAGCTAACAAGCCTTTCCTGTTGTTTTTGAACAGTTGCGCCCAGTTCCCGTACTGTTTTCGTCAGCTGTGAGATAGCTTTTTCATTTTCTTTGAGGATCTGTAGGCTGTCTTCGACCTGTTTAATCCAGGTACATAGCCCCTGCAGTTCGTTTGAATGGTAAGAAGCAAGCAAAAGCAGGTGAAATGTAGATTGTTTCTGTTGTACTGTGACATAAAATGAAAACATAATCACGACACACAACACTAAATAACATAATGGAGCTGCCACACACAAGCTTCAGGCTATCCCAGATAAAGGGTTCCTCCCTTCTTTATGAATATTGACAGAAAAAGACACTGAAGTAAAAAGCAGTGACACTAAAACTGCACTGGACAATCAATCAGTCAGTCAATGAAGTTTTTCATAAATTGTCCAGAGGGAGCCGATTACCCTTGAGAGGGAGGACCGGCTGCGGGCCGCACCCACGTGGAGACTGGAAGGGCGAGCCTCTCCAGGACAGCCCGTATTTGGATCTCCTGGTCTGAGCTGATGATTGCCATCCTCCAGGCATAATCTCTGCTGAGAGGCTCGCCATCGTGCAGCGCTATGCATTGCCAGAGCACGTGAGGTAACGTTCATCGTCTGTTGTCACATTAAGGGCTTTGCGGCTTTAAGCCATCAATAAATTTACTGTAGACTAAAGGCAACAGATAAGTACCCGTTTGCAGCATTCTTAGGGAGATTGACTGGGCCCTCGAGAGTTCAGGGTGCGAGAGCAAAAATGTACACCTGGCCAATTGATAGTGTTTACAAAATTTCATTAAAGCGAGGAGTGGATCAAGCTGCCGGATGCCTTCTCCCAAATTAGAGGTCGATTGCCTGTCACGGTGGAACAGTTCGCGTCGCGGGTATGGGCAAACTCATTGGCATTGGGAATAACCAAGTGGGCATCTGTGCCCACCCGGCTATGATGTATGGTGTAGGTCTGAGCTTCGAGCTTTTTAACAGTAGAGCTGTTTGAGCTGACCATAGTCTGTGCAAATCGAACAGAAAACTTATCATGAACCGGCACACGCTCTTTTCGTCCTCTTCACCTTCTGCTTTGCTCTCAGAACATGTGCATCGATTTGTCTCGAGTGGGATGAAATAACTCTGATGGGCAAGAGAAAGAGTACAGAGAAAGAGATATAAAGAGAAATAGAGAGACAGAAAGGGAATAAAGACAAAGAGTTAGAAAGACTGAGAAAGAAATAGACAGAGAGAAAGATGTAGATACAGACACAAAAAAAGAGATAGCAAGTCAGAAAGAGAGAGAAAGGCGTAAATGTAGGCACATCTCGTCAGAAAGAGAGAGAAAGGCGTAAATGTAGGCACAATAAATTTTTACATAAATGCAAATAATGTAAAAAAAAAAAGTTTGCGACCATCTACAACAGCAAAGCAAAAATTGGGGCAGTTGCACACTGGTGGTGCGAAAAATTGGGGTAGTAGTGAAGCTAGCCTGCACTAGTGGTGCAAGGCTGGAAGCAACAGCAGAGCGAGTACTCCCGAGGAAGGAGAAGCTGCCCTCCCAAGCCTATGTCCCTTCTTCGCTTAAACGACATGGGTTTAGCACGAACATGTCGTGTGACTAGTGCTACGCGATTTTGCCGGGAACATGTCACATAGTTTTGGTGGGAAGATATCATGTGACTAGTGCTACATGACACTTTTGTTCAGCTCTCTAATGGCTCTCTCTGCTGGTATCATTCGCCGTGCATTTCTTTGCTATTATCTCTGCACGTTTCAGCAGCATGTGCGTTGCTGTGCTTTTCGTAGCGCCCTCTTCTGATTTATCTTCGGTTTTCACCTGAGTATATTCTGTGGACTAGTGCTACATGATTTTTCACTCTCTCTCTCTCTCTCTGTATTTCTCACTTCTATTTCTCTCTTTCCTTCTCTGTCTTTCTATCTTTTTATTTCTTTCTTTTTTCCTTTCTGTGTCCGTTTTTCTCTTTTTCTGTCTATTTATTTCCGTCTCTGTACACATTCGCTCGGCCATCCGTGTTTCCGCATCCCACAGAGGAGAATTCGCCGCAGCAGGAGAGTGCCCACTGGGCTTACGTGTTAGGGGAGATGAAGAAGACGACGAAGAGAGTGCGTGCCGGCATGATGACCGGTGCACATGTTAGGGGAGATGAAGATGACCAAGAGAGAGCGCGCGCCAGCATGATAATGATAGTTTATTGCAACACCAGGCAAACTATGGCGAGCTACAACAGCTTCGCTGTTAAAATAGTATTGTTTATGATGGCACAAAGGCACAGGCAGTTGAACATAGTCGTGCAATTGTCCTTTTTCCCACACAGTTCACAGAACACTGTCGCTGCTCTTATTCTGTAGTATCGTGAGTGAAGAGTCTACTGTCGGATCAACACACTCCAGGGTGTCTTTCTTCTCGACATGGCTGAGAAGGGCAGCA
Source organism: Rhipicephalus sanguineus (assembly GCF_013339695.2). Classification (NCBI taxonomy): domain Eukaryota; kingdom Metazoa; phylum Arthropoda; class Arachnida; order Ixodida; family Ixodidae; genus Rhipicephalus; species Rhipicephalus sanguineus. Next base: position 158,798,049 of record NC_051176.1, read on the forward strand.
CAGGAGCATATAGCCAGACCGCTAAGAGACCAAAAGGGAAGGATGCATCGTGTGTGCCGGGTCTGATCGCATAGGGTCAGTTTCGCCCCTGTCGGTGAACACCTGAAGAAGTAGATTACAGACAAAAGAAAAGCTGCATGCACATCACATTTTTCTTTCTTTTGCTCTTGACTCTCCTTTCCCCTGACGGCTCTCCACAGTTCCCCATTCGCCATTCGTTGGAGTCATGTCAGCGTGGCAGCATATCGTGGCCGGTGCGTCCTATTTCATTGCCGCTAGCGGTTGTTTTCCGGAACTAGAGGACTAGGTTGAATCCCGATAGAGTTTCATACAGTCATTGTTGCCTTTGTAACATGAATACCGCTCTCAAACTGCGATTGAAGCGAATTTTGAGGTAAATAGTGTTCCTATAGGTGCCGTTTTGAAAATAAGCATTTATAGGCATTTAGGCACAAATTCCAAAAATAGCATTCATAGGCACTATAAAACACTCTAATAAGCTTTACTTCAACTCAAATTCATGCTTAATATCAGTATGGGGCAATAGGAATGCAAGGAACAAAATGGGCATTTGCCTAAATCCAGTCTGTAGTTATCACTACCTGTTCTCACAGGTGGGTTTAGTCCGTTTTTCGGAGCATGTATGGTCTTGCCCATACAATCGAGAGGGTTCGAAGGAATTTTGGAGCCTCGCAGGCAAATCAGGAGAGTTGGCAGGTATGCAAATATACTAGTTGCATTATGACATAGGTGATTCCACAAGTAGCACGTGACATACTGCCCATGTGGACTGCCATGTTGCAATAAAGCACATCTACACAGGTGTGCATGTCAGCTGACTGCAAGGCATACCATCAACTGTTACATTTTTTTTTTTCCCCGCTGGCAGCAGTGAGACTGGGGTGCTTCACCTATCAATGGGCATCACTATGTGCCATTGCCTTGTGGCTCCAAAGCAGTCATTTCCCCAGATTTTCAGCGAAATCATGTTTGGGCATTGCCACACAGCACCTAAATTCTTTAAATTAGCCGGGATGGTGCAGTCGCTACTTCGAACTTTCCTGTGAAATCTATGTTAGAAATATGTGACCACAGAAATTCTTCATTAAGCAGGATTTTGACATAACAGAGTTTGAGTTATCATGGTTTTCTGTAGTGAATCTAGGTAACGCATTGTCAAGCAAACACCTAGCTAGGTGTTTGCTTGACAATGCTCTCGAGCTCTGCTCACGAGACATGTAAGAGATGCAAAGCTTGCAATGGCAAGCCCACCAGTGGTTTTGGAAATGATATGCATCTGTAAGTACCATTGTTGTGCACTCAGTACAAGACAAGTGACCTGCTGAGGCACAAATTGTTGGAAACAGCATGGGTGCAGTGTACTACATGCTACCTCACATGAACATCGGATAAAACAAAACAGTAAGCAGATGACCATTGTTTGACGTTTCTGAAGATTAGAAACGCCTGCATTATTTATGGCAAAACTACCTCTCGAACGTAGGCATTGGTTCCCTATTTGCCCTGAGGGAAGAGGGAGGCAAAAAAAATATTTTGTCATTCTTGTAACGAAATTTCGGAAGTGCTTTTATGCACAGTTCATTTCAGTAATGTAGTACACCTCTCCAGGACAAATGCAGATAGTAATTGGGGCTGCTACGATATGTCAACCACGGGGACGTATCCTCCTTGTCCCTGCTTGACCCAATACGGATGGGGGGAGGACACATTTGCCCCTCCCCCTTCCTTAGTTGATGAGTCTGCTCTCAAGCTTCTATAACACCCTCAGTGCCACCGATGAGCTCGTATTTTAAAAATCATTTATTGGAACACCCCCTCAGGGTTTGTCAGGCCCTTGAAAACCCTTGAATTTTAAAAAGCATGTTTTCAAGGCCCTTGAAGGTCCTGGAATTGTATTCTGTCCTTAAAAACCCTTGAATTTCGGGACCAGTGCAGTCTAAAGTCCACAGTGCGACCTGCTTTCTGTGGTAGATCAATGTCGGTTCGGCAAACTTTCCATTACAGAAACAATACGCCGTACGAGTTTGCATGTGTTCTGTGTGTTCATTGCCTTGTCCTATTCTTCATTCACGCCTCACCCATCGGTTCATCGTGTCCTGCATTTATGCTGCTTTTTTTCCTGTCAAGCGAGTGGTGCATGTAGTACACTAACGATCGAGAATCTGGAATCCACTCTTCGAACCTGGGACATCTTTTTGCAGTGCTTTCTTGGAAACTTCACAAGCGTCGTCGAAAGGAAAGGGCCGCAGCCTTGCGGGAGACACGGATGCAACTCCCAAACGAGAGTGTAACGTCTTTGCGGAGCAACATGACTGACTATTCCGCCACGCTGAACACTGCCAGACCAAGGAAAAGGTCCATTCTCATGCGAGGAGTAAAACAAGAGCTCTTTGCCGGGTTGATGAGGAAGCCCCCCTTGGCAGCTCAAGAATTGTCTCCGAAGCAACGACCATCGAAGAAGACGCTGGAAATGCGAACCTGCCAGTAAATCGCCGTTCGACTTAAGACAGCCCAGCTGTCCATGCCCTCTGCTACGACGACCTGCGCGAAACGATCCGAGCGATCATGCTGGAGGAACTGCGCAAGCTGTTACCCTCACCACAGCCTCAAGTGGACTCGATCGCAGATGTCGTTCGAACAGAAATCCAGCAGTCGTTGGGCAACCTTGAACCGCCACTGCCTCAGCCGCAAGCCATGAGCTATGCTGCTGCAATCCAACGCAACGCCCACCCTCCTTGCGTACGTCAAGACGCCGCGCCGCCGCAGCAGTTCCGCCGCCAGCGATACACGCCGAGGAAGACCAACGTTTGGCGCGCCCCCGACCACCGCCCACTCTGCTACTATTGCGGAGAAGCTGGCCACACCTACCGCCGCTGCCAGTACCAACAGATGGGGCTGCGTGGGTTCACCATTGACGTGCCGCTTTTACAGCGGGGTGAACGACCATCGCCGACTACCTCGCAGGAGCGCAGTGGACACCCCGACAACCTTCCCGTTTGTCGTCACCAGGCCGCTACGTCTCTCCCCAACGCTGACCATACACTGGCCCATGTCGGGGCTGGTCACCTAGGTCTTTTCCAGAAAACTAAGGGCAGCAACCGATGGAGGTGCGGTTGCTGTACAAAGAAATACCAAAGATCCTCCGCCGCCGCGACGATATCTAAATAACATGCCTCAAGCTGAACGGAGAAGAAGACCTGACGATTCAACGGGGAAGCAGCGGAACAAGGCGACGTAGCCGTGACCCGACGCCACGACCTAACTGCAACGCAAGACAACGAACTAGCGACCTCGACGTTCTTATCGACGGCCACAGTGTCACAGCTCTCGTCGACACCGGAGTCGACTACATATTCTGTCATCAGTGGACCATTCACCACGAAGCTGAAGAAAGTTAGGGACAGCCTGGGAAGGCCCCGATATCTGGACAGCTGGAGGTCATCTAGTAACACCGGAGGGAATCTGCACAGCGAGACTCACGATTAACAACCGGATTTATCCCGCGAACTTCGTAGTCCTGCAGCGTTGCTCGAGAGATGTCATCCTTGGTATGGACTTCTTAAGCCTTCATGGTGCAGTCATCGACCTAAGATCCAAGTCGATCACACTATCCACAGAAAAAGCACTATATCACGATCTGCCCCAGGACCGTGGACGAGGGGGCGCCGAGGCACCCGTGCTCTAGCAAGGACGACCCAAACGCATGGCGGGGTAACAGCTACTGACTGCCAAGGCGTGCTCGTCAGTGTTTATTATCCACACACCACCAAGGTTGCCCGCCGAACCTGGCGAGCTAACGAAACTAAGCTAGGCAGGGCGCCACACGCTCGTTACATCCTTCACCCCCAGTTATTGCACACAAATAAAAAAAAAAAACAAGTCCCAGCCTGTTCGACGTTAGCTTAGGCGAAAAGCGGTCTGTTGCCCTTCGTCGTTGAGTGCTCCGCCTGGGTACAGGTGTTGAGGGACTAGGTGCGGCAGCACCAGGTGCTGCCTGAGCCGTGCTTGATTCATCCTGAGGCTCTGCCGTGGTTGACAGAAATGGCAGTGAACTTGGCGGTGGCCCAACTAGTGGCGCACAACTGGAGGCGCCTGTCCCTTGCGTAGTGGTTGTCGTCTCACTGGCTGCAGCTGGTGCTGCTGTGGATGCAAGCCGGGTCCCGCGGTTAGCCCTCACATGGTCAGCATGCCGGTGCCATGTGGTTCCATCCTGCATACGTACGAGCAGAGAGGAGGAGCTTGCAGGCAAGAACCCTTGTCCAGCAGACCAAGGTGGGCCAGAACGGAAATTCCTGGCGAATATTGGCACTCCAGGCTCAGGCAACAATCCAGGACGGCACCCTTTGTCAGCATCCAGCTTCTGCTTCAGCTGCTTGAGGAGCGCCGTGGACCGGAGGTCTGGATGCAAAATGTCGAACGGTGTCTTCACCATCCGTCCCAGCAGGAGCTCACAGGGGGCACGGGCGGTGACATCATGGGGTGTATTCCGGTATTGGAAAAGCATGTGGGCAACTTGCGTACGGAAATTCCCAGCCTGGCTCTTCTTAAGTTTGACCTTAATAGTTTGCACTACCCGCTCAGCTGCACCATTTGAAGCAGGGTGGTACGGGGAACCATCATTTGGTGGATTCCGTTCTTTGTCAGCCAGGCCAGATACTCTGCGCTGGCGAAAGCGGGCCCATTATCAGACTGGTCCGGCAGCCCCTGGGCGGCGAAGACCTGCCGCAGTGCTGCAATGGTCGCACCTGCTGACGGAGTGGTGACAGGTAGAACTTCCACCCACTTTGAAAATGCGTCGACCACCACCAGGAAGTAGTGGCCTTTGAAGGGGCCCCCAAAATCCGCATGAAGGCGGGTCCAGAGCTTCTGGGAATGGCCATGGGGTGATCTCCACATGACGCGAGGCCCGTTGATGTTCCTGGCAGACTTGGCAGCTCTGCACCATGTGAGCGATGTCCTGGTCCAAGGCCAGGCCACCAAACGTGGGACCGGGCCACCATCTTGGTCTTTTCTACGCCAGGATGCCCTGCGTGCAGCAACTGCAGGACCCTGGACCGCAGACTTTGTGGGATCACCCCCCTGGAACCCCAAAGTAGGCAGCACTGCTCCAGGCTCAGCTCAGCGGCCTTGTGGCTGTAGGACTGCTGCACCAACTCCTCTTCTCGGGATACTGCCTTCACCACCTGGGACAAGACCGGGTCCTGACTTGTCGCCTGCGATACAGAAGACCTGGAGAGTACCTCCGAGTACGCATGCTCCAGCATGAGCACTTCAGCTGGCTCTGGAACAGCAACAGGCACCTCTGGCAGCGGCAACCAGCTCAGGGCATCAGCAGGCGCCACGTCTTTTCCCGGACAGTAGACCAACTGGTAGCTGTAGGCCGCCAGCTTCAAGGCCCATCGTACCACTCGAGGTAATGCCTGCACGGGGATCGCCTTGTCTGGCCCCAGTAGCCCCAGCAGTGGTTTGTGGTCCGTGACTGCCTCGAACTTTCAGCCCCACAGATACTGGTGAAAGCGCTCGACGCCTTCCTTGTCCTTCCTTGGACAAGGAAGGACAAGGAAGGCGTCAGCCAGCTGGAAGGAAGCGTTACAGCCAGCTGGACAAGGAAGGCGAGGCCTTCCTTGTCCAGCTGGCTGTAACGCTGCTCTGCTGCGTGGAGACGACGAGAAGCAAACGACACCGGGCGTTTCTGGCCATCCTTGTCTCGGTGCGCTAGGACGGCTCCTACACCGTATGGTGATGCATCTACGGTAAGGACGACAGGCGTGGCTGGATCGAAGTGCACCAGCACCGGTGCCTTGGTGATTAGCTCCTTACATGTGCTGAAAGGCCACGTCCTGCTCTAACTTTTTCCACCAAGCCCAATGCTGACCATGTCAAAGCAGAATGTGCAGTGGCTATAGATGCGCCGACAGGTTGGGCAGGAACCTCCTGTAGAATAATAGCGAAAGTTGGGCTAGTTGGTGGTTCATGCTTGGGCCTCCTGTAGAAATTGATGAGACCAAGGTACCTTTGCAGGGGGCCGGAGTCAGGCCGCCCTGGGAGATGACGTGTCCCAGGTATTCTGCACTGCGAACCATGAACACGCACTTTTCCCGCTTGAGCTTGAGACCAGCATCCTGAAGTCGGGCCAGAACGTTGTGCAGATTCTGCATGTGGTCACTGTCGTCAATACCGGTGACAAGGATGTCGTCCAAGTACACTACCACGTGCCTCATGCCCCTGAAAAGGTTGTCCATCTCTCTCTGAAAGATGGCTGATGCCGAGGCCACGCCGAATGGTAAACGTGTGTACTGGAAAAGCTCCATAGTTGTCGATATTGTGACATACTTCCGTGAGGCCTCCTGGAGCACCAGTTGCTGGTAAGCGTCTCTGAGGCCGAGCTTCATGAACTTCTGTCCACCAGACAATGCCGACCAGAGATCTTCAATCCGAGGCAGTGGGTACTTTTCAACGGTAGTGACGGGGTTGATCATAACCTTGCATCCCCACAGATTCTGACATTACCGTTTCGCTTGGGGACTGGAACAGTGGGTGTGGTCCACTCCGCAGTCTTGACTGGTACCAGGATGCCTTCTTGCTGCAACCGTTGCAGCTGCTGGGTGACCCCGTCCTTCAGTGCGAACAGCAGTGGGCGAGGCTTGAAAAACCGAGGCCAGACTTCCCTCGGGTACATGGATGCCAGCAATCGTACCGGCGAATGTGCCCACCCCTAGCTGGAACAGTGACTAAAAATCTTTTGGAAGGCTCGGGATGTCTTCTACGACATGTAGGGCTGCTTCCTGGCCTTCTGGCAGCCGAACATCCAGTGCGCAAATCCAATTTCTGCCGAGCAGCGTCGGTGACGACCCCTTGGTCAAATAAAGAGGAAGGGTTGCTTCCCTGTTGCCAAAACGAACGCTGACCTATGAAGACTGCCTTCATAGCACCAGACGGCCTCTTTGAGTTCAAGGTCATGCCCTTCGGTCCTTGCTTGGCGCCTGCGACTTTCCAACGCGTTCTGGATACAGTACTGGCAGGCTTGAAGTGGCAAACTTGCCTCGTGTACTTGGACGACATCGTTGGGTTTGCCTCAACCTTCGACGAGCATCTGCAGCGCCTTGAGGCTGTAATTCAAGCAATCAAAACCTCTGGACTCACCCTGAAGCCAGAAAAGTGCCGCTTCGCGTATGAGGAGCTCTTGTTCTTGGGCCACGTGATTAGCAAGTCTGGAGTTCACCCGGACCCACGGAAAACAGCTGCCATCGCTGCCTTTCTGCCGCCCACCGACAAGATGGCCGTACGCCGATTTCTGGGCTTGTGCACCTATTACAGGCGCTTCGTCAAAGGATCTTCAAGGATCGCAGAGCCGCTAACGCACCCCACGAAAAGCAACGTGGAATTCAAGTGGGGAACGGCACATGCCGAAGCATTTCAAGAACTGAAACAATGCCTGCAGACGCCACCGATACTTGCGCACTTCGACAAATACGCCGACACAGAAATCCACACCGACGCAAGCAGTGTAGGGCTCGGAGCCGTCCTAGTGCAGAGGACTGACGGACTAGAAAGGGTTGTCAGTTATGCTAGCCAGTCACTATCTAAGGCGGAAGCAAACTATTCCACAACAGAAAAAGAGTGCCTTGCCATCATCTGGGCTACATCAAAGTTCCGCCCCTATCTTTACGGGAGGCCTTTCAAAGTTGTGAGCGACCACCACGCCTTGTGTTGGCTAGCTAACTTGAAGGACCCTTCAGATCGACTCGCACGGTGGAGTCTGCGACTTCAGGAATTCGACATTACCGTTACGGTTTTTACAAGTCCGAACGAAAGCGCTCCGACGCCGACTGCCTGTCCCGTGCCCCCGTTGACCCACTGCCACACGACGACCAGGACGGTGACTACTTCTTGGGAACCTTCAGTGCTGATGACTTCGCCGAACAACAGCGAGCCGACCCGGAACTCAAGGGTCTTGTGGAATACCTCGAGGGCAAGGCCACCATTGTTCCACAGGTATTCAAGCGAAGACTGGCGTCGTTTTTCTTGCGGAATGACATTCTCCTAAAGAAAAACTTCTTGCCACTCTGGGCCAACTACCTCCTCGTAGTACCTTCAGCATTACGTCCAGAGGTTCTGGAAGCTTTACACAACAACCCGACGGCTGGACACCTACCTCAGTGTTTCCCGCACGCTCGCGAGAATACAAGAAAAGTACTACTGGCCTTGCCTCACTGCCGACGTCACCCACTACGTAAAGACTTGCGAGACTGTCAGCGACGGAAGACACCGCCGACAAGGCCAGCTCGGACTTCTTCAGCCGATCGATGGCACCTCGCCGGCCATATCCGGCAATCGGGATGGACTTACTGGGGCCGTTCCCGACGTCGACTCCGGAAACAAATGGATCGTCCTAGCTACCGACTACCTCACCGCTATGCCGAGACAATGGCCATGCCCAAAGGCAGTGCCGCCGAGGTGCCAAGTTTTTTCGTTGAGAACATCGTCCTGCGTCATGGCGCCCCAGAGGTCCTCATTACTGGACAGAGGTACCGCCTTTACTGCGGAGCTAACTCAGCCGATCTTGAGAATACAGCCAGACAAGTCACCACCCAGACCACCGCCTACCACCCTCAGGACCAATGGCTCACAGAACGTCTAAACAAGACCATCACCGACATGCTGGCCATGTACGTCGACGTCGAGCACAAGACGTGGGATGCCGTCTTTCCGTACGTGACCTTCGCAGCTGTCGGCGTACAAGTTGGTCTACGGAAGGAGCCCGGCAACGACGCTCGACGCCATGCTTCCAGCTACCACCAACGAAGACAATGTCGACGTCACCACTTAATTTGCAACATGCCGAAGAAGCTCGACAGCTCGCCCGCCTGCGTATCAGGAACCATCAGAGGATCGACAGCCGTCACTATAATCTTTGCGACGCCACACGGAATACCAGCCCGGTGACCCTATTTGGGTCTGGACTCCGATACGCCGACGTGGACTCAGTGAAAAACTTCTTCGGCGATACTTCGGGCCATACAAGGTGCTTCGACGTCTCGACGCTCTAGACTACGCGATCATCTCAGACGGCATTACGAACTCCCAGCGAGGCCGTGCACGACCTGAAGTCATCCATGTCATGCGCCTTAAGCCGTTTTTTTTTACGCGTTCGTGAACCTGTGGGCTCTACTCTTTGCTTTTTCTGTTGTAACTTATTTGCGTAGACACTTGTTTTTACCCCTTCTGTTCTGTCACAAGCATCGGGACGATGCATTTTCAGAGGGGGCAATGCCACGCGCGCTTCTTTTGCTATGTTTTTGTAACTTGTCCGTTGCACGTGTAATCGCTGTCTTGCGCGGACCGCACCAGAATGTCTGGGAACATTCCAGACTGTAGTAGATCATTTTGTCAAGATTGCGCACATGAGGTGAATAGTCAAGATTATTCCAGAACTTGCGCGACCACCAGTGATAAGGCTGGAAAGTTCGATGCATGATGTGTAAAAGACAGCGTGTCCCAGCCATGATGAGTTTTATCGACGGCTGACGCTCTGTTTGCCGCTATCAGTGTACAGTGTGTATTGCTATAGTTTAACTTTCCGTTTCCCGGCCACAAGTTCGGCCAAATAGAGAGTGTTATCTTCGACACGCCGACTGCTGCCTTCGTCTACGTCATGACCACGTGACAGTATACAGTTAAAACTCAAACTAACAAAACCCAATTTTCAGTAGTTCCCAGTCTAAAGAAGAAATTTGTATACGCCGGCAGCTACTCGTAAGGTACAGTGTTGTTGTCAATCCGAACTAACAAAACTAACTTGGAAACAAAACCGATTTAAAAAGTTTTTCTGAAATTAATAAGTAAAAAGAAGCACTAATTTTCTGCCTTTTTTTTACACAGATGGCTGTTTTCTTCAAGCGTGGACACTAATGCTATGGTGTTAAAACACCTGTTGCCTATAGTCACAAGCCTGGATTTATTTTGACAAGGATACACGTTACTCACATCACATGCGCAGTGAACTCAACAGTCGTGCTGTTACGTACCAGGTGGTACTACGGGTGGCGGTGGTTTATTCCCGTCAGTGCTCCCACAGGAAAACTACTGTGTGCTTTCATTAATTCATGATTTATGCCAGATGACCCTGATCATCTCGCAACTTCGTGCTCGCCCTGCTCGGAAATCGTTGCATTCGTTCTTCCCTTGCATTTCGGCTGCATGTCATATTTCATGTGACTGTCTACCTGGCCTCCCTTGCCTGGACCACATACGTGAGGCTCAACGTTCGGTAAATCTGAACACACTTTTCTCACAAGG